>NC_081419.1:123931533-124225118 GCF_949786415.1 Peromyscus eremicus | reverse complement strand
AGCTGGGTGGGTGGCCCCTGATGTCTTCCTCCTTCTCTGGCTACTTCTTTTCTCCTCCCAGTTTTCTCCTTCTATATATCCTCTCTTCCTGCCAGCCCTGCCTATTTCTCTCTTCTGCCTCATTATTGGCCATTCAGCTCTTTATTAGACCCATCAGACAGGCACAGTAACACAGCTTCATAGAGTTAAACAAATGCAACATAAACAAAAGTAACACACCTTAAAATAATATTCTACAACACTCCTGAGTGTCATTTATTGACTCTAGCCAGATTCCACTCGTCCAAGCTCATTACACAGCAGGAGCTGTTGCTTTTCACAGATGAGCAGAATTCTATCCAAATTGCCATCAGAGCTGAATGGATGACCCTTTTTACTGTGTACACACCTGTCAGTAGGATCATTGCAAGTTCAAGACCAGCTAGGGCCACATGGTGTACGGCCTCGTCTCAGAAATGGCAAACAAACCGTAAACCAAGCAAACGAACAAAGCTGTAACAACAAATAATGACTGGTGGGAATTCCGTTCATCTCCTGTTCTGCTTGTTCATTGCGCGTTTCTCTCCCTGGACACACCTTGGAGGGTGGATCTTTTCAGAGCTTCATCCTTCCAAAGGGGGCATTTCTAGACTTGGCTATTTACCAGTCAGAATCAGAAGGCCTTTGCCAAACATCTTCTCCTCCTGGCCCCTTGGGTTCTCTAATAGAAGAGCCTAGGAGGATGAGTCACTTCACAGTGCCAGCAGGACTAGAACCCAGGCTCTGGAGTACACCTGTGCTTTTGACTCGGGATGAAGTTGTGATGGACTCACATATCAGAGGATTATTTATTACTGTTCCTTCAGTAGACTTTTGACTTGAGTGGCAAGAAAGGAGAAAATGAGAAAAGGTTTGTGGGAGATAGCTTTCTGTGTTCTCTCTTCACAGCTGTTAGGAGTGGACACAGGTCTGCCCCTTCTGTAGATGCTGGATGTTCTTGCACCGTCAGGTCAGCATTTCGTTCATTGCTGAACTGCTTGTTGTACTTTCTTTGACTGTAATGGCCTCCCTTTCTAGAGGCATGCTTGCCAACAGATGTGTGTAGCAAGCTTAGTTAGAACCTGGCCAACATCATGAGTTCTGAAACTGTCCCAAATCTGGTTTTGCACATGTGGAAACAGTTTTCAAAACACGTTGGTGTACTCAGGATTTAATGAAGTTGATTTAATGAAAGGATGACACGAACCAAGTTGCCTTGGAGTGCCTGTCACGCCTGTCATTGAGGATATCTCTCTTAGTCATTGTGCAGCATGCACATAGGTCATGAGTTTCTGAGAACCCTTGTCTGCAAATGAGAGAAAAGAGTCAGAATGTTTTCGCTGCGCACAGAGTAACCGAGGGAAAGGAGGCAGGTGTCGGCAGCCATTGCTGGAGGATCCGTTAGGAGCCAGGCTTCTACTGAGCAAGCCGGATGATGGCTGTGGCAAAGCTCTGGACCCAGGAGCTGCACTCAGCCTGCACCTTATACACGCAGGTGGTGGCTTCTGGAGCTCTGTGTAGAGCAGGCTGTCCCTGTGACCTTAGCCTCACCATTCCCTAGAGCTTCAGTGGTGAGAGGACCTTAGAAGATGTTGTCCTGGGCCCAAGAGAATCAGGATTTTGGATCACAAAGGTGCCCTGGATCAGGTTTGGCTTCTTCACTTGATATCTCAGTTAGGTCCAGAGAGATTAAGGTGTTTGACTGAGGCCATACAGCTTCTCGGAGAGTGGACATACCAACAGTACCATTCTGGGGGTGCAGGAAAACATCAGCCACGCTGGGCCGGGATGGAAGTCGGTGGCTGTCATCATGAGCGCTGTCATGGCAGAAAGTGCATGATGGCTGGAGGATCATGTGCCCTTGAGTTAGACCGAGTAAGAGAAGAACCCTAGAGAAGACCCGCTGGGCAGATCGTGGAGAAGACCTGGGGAGGGTGCCTGTGTTAGCTGCTGAGAAAACAGAGGGCAAAGCACAGGGGAGTAGTCATCATCCAGCTGAGTGTGTTCCACCCAGCTTCCTAAGTTGACGCTTTAACACCTCCCATACCTCAGCATCTGGCTCTTTTAGAAACAGGGTCTTGAAGGGGATATTATGTGAAAATAAGGTAAAACAGGAAGTACTGTGTCAGCCCACATGTAACACTGAAAGCATGATTTTGTACATCTAGTTCTTGGCACACACCACCTGGTGTCCTACGGTTTCATGTAGGCTGACAGGGACTCCCTAGGGGCAGCACAGACTTGGGACAAAGGCTTAGTCTGACCTAACTACTTCTCCATCAGGTGCTCGTTACAAGCTCTAGGTTGTGAGCTGTGCTTATGACAGAGTATACTGTAGAATTCCTACTGACAGTGTGCTAGGCAGCTTACAGGACTGAGGCACATTTCCTCATTGCTTAGAGGGACCTAAAGCGAAATGCTAAAATGATAGGAAGATATTGGTCTAAGGATGGAAACGAGCCATTCTGTAGTGGGAAGAAGCCAGTGATCTACTGTACACAGTGACTATGGTGGATTATTATGAATCACAGTGGTTCTCGTCACCTGGGGAAATGGTATGATGAAATGATGTATCCTGAAATAGTGGCACTTGATGGCTTAAATATACAGTAAGACTTACTTTGAAAAGAAAATAATAATCGTTGTATTACAGATACAGATGTTTTGCCCAGGTCCCTGTGTGTGTCACTCTGGGTAACACTTCTGCAGGCACAGGGAGGTGCCCAGCTCTCTGTGCACATCCTGGCTGGCTGATCTTCACCCAGACACACAGTGCACAATATCAGCAGTAACTCGGCTTTCAAAATCTAAGTCCTTTAGAAATGCTTCAGTTCTGCAGGCATTGGCTGATGTCACTGCTGTAGGTGGTGCAAAGATAGACCCCAAAGTGACTGTAGGTTCTGTATGTCTGTCCCTCGAAGCTGGCAGTCTTTCTGAGTCTTCCTACTGGGGAAGTGGTGTCTGCCTAGGTGACCAAAGGGGACAGTTAGACCAGCTGACTCTCCATGCCCCACGCATGGAGAGGTGGTGGACAGAGGGGACTTGAGAAGCATCTTACCCTCCCTTGGCTCCTGCCAGGACAGAGAGCAATTGCCCTCTGAGGAAGTTCTCCAAGCTGCCTCAGACAGTGTTCTTCCAGGACAAGGGGTCAGGGTAAGGTGCTGGGTGCTCCTGGGATCAGAACACAGTTTTCTTTTCTTGTTCTCCTCAGAACACCTTTCCCGATGGCCTGAGCCAGGAAACGTCGCCTGTGTGCCTCTCTTCCGCTCAGGGTGTGTGTGCTCAGCAAGGAGGCCCTTTCCCAGGTCCCTGCAGATGAGGCTGGTTCCACGTTGAGTGGTGTTCCTGGTGTTTCTCTGCAGTTTCCACAGCATGGGGCTTTGCATGTTCACATATTGGCACCAGAAGCACCTGGTCTTTCCCAGCCTGCAATGGAGATAACTGTTGTGGAATACTAGTTTAAGATGTGTTACATTAGTTAATGCTGTGGAATATTTGTTTAATGATGCACAGATGTGTTGCATTCTTTTATGTTGCATTTGTTTAACTCTGTGAAGCTGTGTTACTTTGCCTGCCTAAAACACCCAATTGGTCTAATAAAGAGCTGAACAGCCAATAGCTAGGCAGGAGAGGGATAGGCGGGGCTGGCAGGCAGAGAAAATAAAATAAGAGGAGAAATATAGACTTGAGAGAAAGAAGAACTAGGAGCAAGAAAAGAAGGAAAGGAGGAACTAGGAGCCAGCCATCCAGCCACACAATCAGCCATGGAGTTAAGAAGGGAAGAAAGATAATATGTAATAAAGAAAGGTAAAAGGCCCAGAGACAAAACATAGTTAAAAGGAAACAGGTTAATTTAAGTTAGAAAAGCTGGCTATAAACAAGTGAAGCTAAGGCTGGGCATTCATAAGTTAGAATAAGTCTCTGTGTATTCATTTGAGAGCTGGGTAGCAGGTCCCAAAAAAGTTAAACAAATAAACAAACAAACTACAGATAACAATGTAGCAGCAGCAGCAGTAGAGGCAGAGGTGGCAAGGTCCTGTGGGTGCCAGGTGCCAGCTTTGTGGTGAAACGGATGAGAATAACCAAATAGTTTGCACTAGAGAGTGTGGGCTGGAGGTGGAGGAATCTGGTTCCTCTTTAACCACATTGGAGGGTCTCCAGGTCTTTCTGCTTTGTGGGAATGTGGCAGGTCACCATGGGCCTACCAGAGGAAAGCCCACACTGTCCCTGCCCACTGCAGTCAGTACTTGTTACCGGCTCCTTCTCTGGACTCAAGCGGCAAACACTTCAGCCCTCACCTTGGATCTTCTCAAAGGACAGCCAGTAGGTCATCCTCTCCTTGCACATGGCTGGATGCCCTGGGGCAAATTGGGGAACAAGGCGCATACTGACGTCACATGGCTCCTATGAAGCAGTAGAGCAGGATGATTAATGTTCCAGGTGGGGGTGGAGACGAGCACAAGCTGATTTGGAGTGACATCTAGGCACTTACAGAAGGGGAAGTCACACAAATATGAAATCAAGCATTCTGTGTGTGTGTGTGTGTGTGTGTGTGTGTGTTTCCAACCAGGCATAAAGAGTACAGATCAAACAACTCAAATTTGAAATATCGTGTACAACCAGAGACAAGAGATGGGGTGATTTGTGGAGGCTTCAGGATCTCTCTCAGCATGGCTGTGCAGTAGCCAGGTGCAGTAGCAGGCCATTAAAGCCTGCCCCATAGCCGTGGGGCTGAGCTGTCCCTGCCACTCTGTCTTCACTTCTGGACTCCAGATGGACCCTCACTGCTGCTTCTCAGTCTTCTGTTGCTTGCTCTGATCTGGTCAGCAGAAGATACTTAGAGGATGAGTTATCAGAGAGAGTATATTGATTTGAGACAAGAGAGTTAAAGAATTCATATGCCTTCCCAGCCAGAGTCACTGCAGCTCTTAGAGATTAATAGAGGAAAACACTCTTTTGTAGCAGTAGGTGACTGCTGCTGTCTGGTGCACCCAAGGGAGCCAGCCATGAACAGGAATCCCTATCAGCATATGTAGGTTCACAGCATATGTAGGTTTGCTTTGGAGACCGGGCTGGCCTCGAACTCACAGAGATCCGCCTGCCTCTGCCTCCCGAGTGCTGGGATTAAAGGCGTGTGCCATCACCGCCTGGCTAAAACACCTGATGGTCTAATAAAGAACTGAACGAACAATGGTAAGGCAGGAGAAAGGATAGGTGGGACTGGCAAGCAGAGAGAACATATAGGAGGAGAAATCTGGGAGAAGAAAGGAAGGAACCAGAGAAGGAGGACATCAGGGGCCAGCCACCCAGCTACACAACCAGCAATGGAGAAAGAAAAAAAGGTATACAAAATAGAGAAAGGTAACAGCCCAGAGGCAAAAGATAAATGGGTTAAGAAAAGCTGGCAAGAAACAAGCCAAGCAAAGGCTGAGCATTTGTAAGTAAGAATAAGCCTCCATGTGTAATTTATTTGGGAGCTGGGTGATGGGCCCCCCAAAAAGAGCAAAAACAAACAACAAGAAAGAGCCAGCCCCAGGCAGCATCATTCCACAGAAGAGGTCTGTCCTCTAGGTATCTTTTCAGCTTCTGCCATTGAAGTAAAATTCAGGATCATTAGGACAATACAACTACAGCACTGGTAAATGGAAAAATTAAGGCTCCTTACAATTGTAGAGAAGAGCAGCAGTCCTTAAAAGGAGATGGTGTGGAGTGTATCTTATATAGATAATAACTAAATGCTGATTCAGCAGACACAAATAGATTAAAGACTGGGGTTTTAAAAAGCAAAATCGATCAGTAGGTGTGAGCATGTGCCTTAACCCCAGCACTAGGGAGGCAGAAGCACGTAGATCTATGTGAGTTCAGGACCAGCCTCGTCTATATTAAGTTCCAGTCTATCCAGGGATACGAAGAGGACCCTATCTCAAAGAAGTGTGGTTGTGTGTGTGTGTATCTGTCTGTCTGTCCAAAGAGCAGGTTTTACATCAGAACACACTGCAAACTGCATTTGTGGGTCACTTTGCATGTATTAACTTATATTTGTTTAAGTGCATAAACTTTGGCTTAATGTGTAATGTGTAGACACATATTTCTGAAAGCAACATATAAAACATCTACTAAAAAGCACTTTAAAATAGTGCTTACAGAGCTGTCTTTTAAAAAATTTTTTAATATAGATACCTGAAATATCTGTTTAAAGACAGTTTCCTAGATAGCCAAATGTCTTTAACATAAATAGCAGAAGGCAATTAAAACAACAACACATAAAATCTTATCTTCTCAATCAGGTATAAAATGGTCCTAAAAGCAACACGTCTGTAAGAGTGTTATTTGCTGTAGATGCAAAAATAATGCTCTAGTTGCATTGATGACTTTTTATTAGAGCATTAACATTTTTTAAAAATAGCTGAATATGGCCAGGCAGTGGTGGTGCATGTCTTTAATCCTAGCACTTGGGAGGCAGAGGCAGGTGGATCTCAGTGAGTTCAAGCCCAGCCTGGTCTACAAAGCAAGTTCCAGGACAGGCTCCAAAGCTACACAGAGAAACCCTGTATCGGAAAAAAAAAAATAGCTGAATATTATTCTGTTCTTCAAATAGAGATTTTAAAAGTTTTGAATTCTTTTTTCATTATGTCTTGTCTCTGTGTGAGTGGATAAGTAAGTGCATGTGAGTGAAGGTACCTATGTAGGCTACATGTGCTTGATACCCTGGAGCTGACAACTTGGAGGTTTTGAGCCACCCTGTATGGGTGCCGGGAAATGAATGTCCATCCTCCATAACAGCAGTAACTGCTCTTAAGCGTCTTTCCAAACCCACACACTCTAGATTTTTATCAGTGGGGATAGGACGCTAATTTCTGTCTTGTAGTCTTCTCAGCCTATGCCTAAATCTATGGTCAGGGTGGACCAAATTCTAACAAGTACACAAAGATCCAACAGTATCAATTAAATGACATTCTTAAGTTTCCTGATGTCAGAAGATGATGGACAGCTGTTTATGTGTGTCGACTTTCTTGCATTTCCCCCAGGTCTTTAGTAGACAAATGCTGTACAAAGCACTAATTACTCCTTAAACAGAGTTCGTATCTACCCACTGTACATTTTAGGAACCAAGAAACTGACCAGTCTCATAATTCAGCTTCTTCATGATTCTTTACTGTTGATTAAATAGTTAATCGATGTTTGGAAAGTGAACAAGCAAATTTGAAGTGAATCCTAGGAATCTATCTCTTACCTTTTGAATTTATTTATGCATTTGTTTATAGACATAGTTTCATTATGTAGCCTGGACTGGTCTGCAGCTTGCTCTGTAGACCACGAATGGTACTAGGAAAATTGGATATTTAATGTGGAAGAGTGAAACCAGATCTTTATCTCTCTGTCTGCATAAAAATCAGCTCTAAGGGGACCAAATACCTTAATGTAAGACCTGATACTCGGAAATTGCTATTAGAAAAGTAGGGAAAAACTCATCTAGGTAGAAACACAGGTAAGAATTTTGTGACTTGGACTCCATTTGCTCAGGAGATTTGGCCAACCATTGACAAATGCACTGTCATAAAATTAAAAAGCTTCTGTACAGCAAAGAAAACAGTTAACTGAGTAAAGAGATGCCTGCAGAATGGGAGAATATCTTTGCCAGCTGTATATCTGATGGAAGTTTAATGTTTAGAATATACAAAGAACTTAAAACTGATGAAGAAGAAACCAATCAAAAAGAGCTAAGGAGTCTGGAGTGATGGCTCAATTAGTAAAATATTTGCAAGGCCAATCAATAGTATAGAAATTGATTCTGATGGCTAAGAAGTGCTGAGAGCAAACACTGCTACTGAAGGCAAGACCGCTAAGTGTGATGTGTGGTACTCAGCTGGATCCTGGGCTCTGGCTCCTGGCAAACCAGGACCCCATTTGGAATGATTACCTTTGGTCTTCTTTGTTCATAGTAAGCAGATTTATAGAGGCCATTTGATGGGGCTTGTTTCCTATTACAGAGGTACCCAGGTCCCACAGAGGAGCATCACTTATGTAGCCTCTGAGCTGCTCCTGGTCTTTGATATTCAGTGGGGTCATGGGGACAGGGATTAGATTCCCTTGGGACTGCAAACCAGCATTGGCTGCCTCTGCCTCCAGAGGGCTTCTCTGTCCTGTAGAGTGACTGCCAAGGGTGATTGGCTGGGGCGGATCCCATGTGTTTGGAAGTAGGTTTTACTCCTGTGTGATGAACAGGCTTTGGCTTCCCTTGGCAGCAATGTTTACCGTTGAGTTTCAAAATCAGCACTTTTGAGACTCCTCATTTCTGTTAGAAAAACATATATCATGAAGCAGCCAAGTGAATTATTACCCCATTTTACATTTAGCTGCCCAAAGCCAGGCTTTTGGGTGGTTTGATGTGCAAATTATCTTACACATCTGTGGAATCCTGAGGAGTATCAAATAATGAATTTTGAGTGAAGAAGAAACAGAAAAGACTTTTGACATGCCCAGGGAAATGGTGTTCATTATTGACAACAAACTGTTTTGCTGCAGGTCTGGCCCGGGATGTTTGAATGGGTACAACAGCTTCCTTAGGAGGCAGTCTAGATGTCAAAAGATTCTTCACCCACTGAAAGCTGGCAACTGAGAATAATGGGAAGCAGTTTGGGTGTGATTTGTTGGGAAAGTAGAAAATCTGCCACATAATATTTTCACAAGTGTTAGGTTACAGACCCTCGAGTTGTGTCCACTTCCCAGAGTCAGGCTCCCCACCCCCAACCCCTGTAGCCTCCTTCCCTAAGGAGTTGGTAAGAGACACAGCGCTGGGACTTTGCAGCCCCCAGCTGAGTCATCTCCTCCTCCTTGAAGCCACGGTCAAGGCCGAACCTGCTCAGTGCTGCTCAGACCCAGGATGTCCTTCTGCTGAAGCTAGCCTTTCACCAGTGCCTTCCTGACCTAAGCAGGCTGGGTCACATGGAATGGAATTTACCTCCCACCCCCAAAACCTGTAAGGGTAAGAAACCTCCCTTTGTTCCTTGGGATCCAAGGCTCTTTCTGCCTTTAAGACCCCATCACTCTGCTGTGGCATTATAACTCTCCTGATATTGTGGAAACTGAGGGAACTAAGGGATTTTTTCCTCATGACCCTGTAATGCTATCCTTTATGGTTAATTCTAAAGTTTTTTCTTGGTCCTGAAGTCTTGCTGTTCCACTTCGGGCCAAGTTGCTGTCTGTAACTGCCTGAGAAATTTGCCCTTTAAGGATGGTTTATTCTTGGCTTCCTTTCTGCAGACTTGTTACATCTTTTATTGTCCTTGACAAGAGGCAGACCTGACCCATGCCTTTTGTGATGGCAAGTGGAGATCGGAAGTGGTGCTGTGGAAGCACCACACTATTCCCTTTTCTAGTAGGAAGGAAACCGGACAGAAGCACACAGCTGTCTTCCTAAGCTCAGCAGCCACAGGCTCCATCCCACCTCGGGGCTCTGGCCAGATGCACAGGCCACATCTGCCCCCTCAGTGCACTTTGATGCCAGCCTGGATGGTGACATGCATTTCTCTCTCAGTTGCTATTGCAGGACGTGGCCCAGTGAGACCTTACCTCCGTCCACACTAGGAACCAGTGCTTCTTGTCAATGTAATGTGAGCTGTGGACATTGCCACTTGGGGTGGAGGCTGTTCGGGGATGACAAGGAGAAGGAAGAAGAGAGAGGGAGTGAGGGGGCACTTGAGACAGACAGTGGCAGGCAAAAAAATGTAGGCACATGTGACATTGGGCCTTGGCTGGATAGAAGCCTGTGGGATGTTGCTGTGGGCCATGAAGATGGCAGAGCATTCTGGTATCCGGATGTATCCTACTTCTCTTTCTGTTACTGTTAAAACACTTGACCAACGGGTGGTGGTGATGCACGCCTTTAATCCCAGCACTCGGGAGGCAGAGGCAGGTGGATCACTGAGTTCAAGGTCAGACTGTTCTATGTAGAAAGTTCCAGGCCAGCCAAGACTACATTGAGACCCTGTCTCAAAAAGGGGATGGGAGGTGTCAATATTTTAATTACACAGTATTCTGGTTTTTTTTGTTTTGTTTTGTTTTTTGGTTTTTGTTTTGGGTTTTTTGTTTGTTTGTTTGTTTGTTTGTTTGTTTTTTGTGTGTGTATGTGTGTGTGAACTT
Organism: Peromyscus eremicus; assembly: GCF_949786415.1. Classification (NCBI taxonomy): domain Eukaryota; kingdom Metazoa; phylum Chordata; class Mammalia; order Rodentia; family Cricetidae; genus Peromyscus; species Peromyscus eremicus. Next base: position 124,214,957 of record NC_081419.1, on the reverse strand, counting down.
GACACAAACTAGAATTATCTGGGAAGAGGAACCTCAATTGAGAAAACGCCTCCATCAGATTGTCCTTTGGCAAATCTGTAGGGCATTTTCTTGATTGATGATGGATATGGGAAGGCCTAGCTCACTGGGCACAGTGATACCCCTGGATAGTATAAGAAAGCAAGCTGAGGGGCTGGAGATGGCACTGGCTGCTCTTCCAGAGGTCCTGAGTTCAATTCCCAGCAACTACATGGTGGCTCACAACCATCTATAGTGAGATTTGGTGCCCTCTTCTGGTATGCAGGCATACATGCAGACAGAACACTGTATGCATAGTAAATAAAATAAATCTTGAGAGAGAGAGAGAGATTGAGAGAGAAAGAGAGAGAGAGAGAGAGAGAGAGAGAGAGAGAGAGAGAGAGAGAGAGAAAGCTAGCTGAGCAAACCAGTAAGCAGCACTCCTGGATGGCCACTGCTTCGGTTTCTGCCTCCGGTTTCTGCCTTGAGTTCCTGCTCTGACTTCCTTTAATAATGGACTGTGATGTAGAAGTGTAAGCCAAACACTTTCCTCCCCAAGTTTCTTTTGGTCATGGTGTTTATCACAGCAATAGAAATCCTAACTAAGACACATGGCCACCCTATCATCTTTATCATCTTTATCATTGATGGACACTTTGAGTGCTTCTCCTCTTGGCCATTTTGGGGTTAATGCTATAATGAATGTAGAAGTCCAAATATCTCTTTAAGACCCTACTTACTCTTCTTTGGGGGTATCTACCCAGAAAAGGCATTGCTGGTTATAGGATAACTCTTTTAGTTTCTCTAAAACTAAAACATCTCTGTGGGGGTTTCCATAGCAGTCACACCATTTTTTATTACCTCCATCCATCCATCTATCCATCCATCCATCCATCCATCCATCCTTCCCTCTTCTGTGGCTGTACACTTCTCCTAGAAAGTAGAAGTTCAAGTTCATCATCCACTCCAGTGGTTCTGACAGCCTGTGTCCGGGAAGAAGATATTCAGCTTCATCTTGACACGGCCAACCACCTGGGAGGTATCATGAGAAAGAGGCTTTAACGTTTTATGCCTCCTGCCTCAGCCTCCCCAGTCTCTAGGACTACTGCATACTTTTATTGGTGTTTCTCTTTCATATGCCCTTTTATTTAGTGAAGTTTAGTGTAGAATTTACTAACTTAAATTTTAAGTAGATATTTTTATGTAAAAGGAGAGATCTTGTGTTTATAAGGTAAAACGGAAGAGTATGTGTTTCTCTGTGTGTGTGTTGAAAAATGGTGTTTGCTCTTTAAGATATTACTAACATTTTTTTTTAGGTATTGGAATTGTGAATGCTTTGAGCTTTTTTGTGCTTATCTCTTTTCTCCTCCTCTCCTCCTCCGCCTTCTTTCCTCTCTTCTTCACTCCTTTCTCCCCTCCTCATTTCCTTCTTTGAAAGGAGTATTGTTATGTTGCCCAGGCTGACCTCAGACTCTGGGGCTCAAGCAGTTCTCTGCTTCAGTCCCATATGTTGCTGGGTCTGTAGGCAAGTGCCATAGCACCAGGCTTTGTCTGTTTTTTAGTTAGTTATTCTAGAGTTTGTTTTGTTTTCACAAGAACAAAATCCCTTTTCTTGTAACTGCTGACTGACGAACGGCTTGGGCCCCTGTCCTAGACACTAGCCTCTCCTGCAAAGAGAAGCTGATTCCTCCAGCTGCACTTGACCCCGAAAGGGCTCCTGATGCCTCTGTGGACACGGCTTTTGTCCAACATGTAGTCCTGAGAGGAATGGGGCCGGGAAACATATCCTAACATGTGCTTTTCTTCTTTGTTACCAGCCTGCTATGGGATGGACAACGAAGAAGAGGACCACTATGTCTCCCAGCTCAGGGATGTCTATAGCAGCTGTGACACCACGGGGACCGGGTTTCTGGACCAGGAAGAGCTGACCCAGCTCTGCACAAAGCTTGGCCTGGAAGAGCAGCTGCCAGCCCTTCTTCAGATGCTTCTTGGAAATGACCGCTTGGCCAGGGTGAGTGTGGGCTCCCTGTGAGGGAGTGTGTAGAGCTGTGCCACTGACACAGACATTTGGTACACAGCACCCAAAGAAAGACAGTTGGGAAAGGAAGGTCGCCAGCAGTGAACCAGGCTTGTTCTAGGGTTGTGGCAAGAGCTTGCGGGAGGGAGTGTAAGCAGTCACCCCCACCATGTGTAGGTAGTGTAGGTGACCCACCACACCAGCTGCTGTTCTCCAGTTGTGTTGTTTAGTTCCGTTTCATAAAATGATTTATTTGGTGGTGGGATGGTGGGTCACGTTTACCTTCTGTATTAGAGTCTTCTAGTGAAAATAATTTTAAGTACATATTTGGAAAAGTGAAAGGAATGTTCTCACTCCAAAAGGCAGTGATCAGACATCTTTTGAGAAAAAAGACTCTTAGTGGTTTGGTTTGGTTTGGTTTTGTCCATCAAATTAAATGTGAATCTGTGGAAAGTTAAATGTGAATCTGTGGAAAGTTAAATGTGAATCTGTGGAAAGTTAAATGTGAATCTGTGGAAAGTTAAACTTGATTCTGTGGAAAGTAACAGTGTCTTCTCCTTACTCAACTTCCTACAGGTCAACTTTGAGGAGTTTAAGGAAGGTTTTGTGGCTGTGCTGTCCTCTGGCTCTGGTGTAGGACCCTCTGATGATGAAGGTAGTTCCTCGGAGTCAGGTAAGAGACTTTCCTCTAAGCACTTAAGTTTTCTTCCTATATTTGTCTGTGACCTCTTAACTTTTCTAAATTCCAGCCTTTCTTTCTGTCACCATCAAGCTGTGTAGACTTGAGCAAAATACCTGGAGTTTCCGCTTCTGTAAATGTCCTGAGATACCTGTAGGGGGCGCTGACGAGTGAACTGAGGGGTGTGGAGCAGGGAGAGGTGGTACCCAGGGCTCTGAGGTACCAAGCAAGCAGACTGGCCTTCTGTCCTGGACAGTAGCATCTGCTGTCTGGTGTTAGTGTGCTAACAGGACCTACAGGAATCCAGTTGTGGAAATGCTTGTGGGGCAGGAACACAAGAATAAGTACAACTGTGTCATGGCAGGAAGCCACCAGGCCCAAGGACTTGGTCCTCAGGTACAAGAACAGTGGGCCTGGGGGCCGGGGGGTGGAGCTGGAGGCAGTTCTGTTGAGGGACATGAGGACTGTATGCGGTGGGTGTTTCACTGGACACAACTACCCCCTCTGGCATGCTGTATGACCATGTAGGGTGACTAGGTTGAAGGACCCTACCTAGTCAGGAGCAGAGACATAGAGATGAGTAACAGTGAAAGTCACAGGGACTGGCACTCACACCAAGTGTCTTCTAGGTGCTAGGCCTTGAACTTCATGTGTATTTTATGTAGATTTTACCCTCTTAGAAATCCCGGGGTCCTGTCATACCCACAGTTGAGCTGAGAAGACATTTGTCCCTGATCCGTCATTAGACCGAGACAGCTTGGGTTTGAGTCCCCGTTGTCCACTGTCCCTGTGCACACAGTGTCAGAACACGTGCTGCTCACTTTGGATGATGTCGTCAGCCCCTTCACCACCTCCTGTCTGATGGCAGAGACCCTGGGCACAGGACAGAGAGCCCTGGGGTCTGTGTCAGCCCCACACCGCGTGCACAAGTGTTTGTCTCTTCCCTTTCTCTCCAAACATGAAGAGGGCTTGTGGTCTCTCCTGACACAGAGTTTGGGCGGTAGTTGGGATATCAAAATGTCTTTGGAAAAGTGAGACCCAGCCCCTCTGTTGGACCCAAGGTCAAAGTTACCCTACTTCCTGTCATGTGACACTGCACAACTTAAAACCCACCGTCTCTGGAACATGTTCTGTTTCCCAAAGAAGTGAACCTCTTTAACGTCTGTACTTCTTCCTCTCCAATACCAGTTCTTTTTCTTTTCTTTTGATAGAATTTGAGAAGCTTTTCTCAGCTAAGTAGCTCCATGCCTTTCCTGAAACACGGCCCCATGTGCCATTGAATGGAGACCAACTCCTGCCCATCTCTGTTGTGGGACCTCCAGGGAAGAGATGTGAACAAAAGTCTGTTTGCTCTAGATAAAGCACTGACTACAGGCCAAAGAAAAGATTTTTACCCGTGCCTCAGTGGGGAAACCAGTGAGATTAGTTAGGCACAGGAGCATGGATGGGTCCCCACTCTCCACCAGCCTCTTTCCCCTGGCTGTTGCTCAGTGCTGATACAGCCTCGCACCGGGGTCTTGTGAGCCTTGTGTCTTCCTGAGCTTCCTCAGTCTGATAGCTTCAAGAGCTCTGCTAGTCTTGTGAACCTCCCTCCTGACTGGAGGAGGGAATGTTTCAGTTTGGAGAAACTCCTTATAGACAGTCTGGAAACATCTACCTCCTACCAGAACTGACCTTGTGTTATGGACCTCTGGCCACAGAGTTGGGTCAGCCCTGCCTTCCCCCTCCAGGGCTGAGTCTGGTTCAGTCTTTTTCATAGTTCTCTGACTTGTCCATTCCTTGTCTCTGGTGCCTCACCCCTGCCTGCTTCTCAACCGTCTGGCTATACTGCCTGCCTTTTTGGTTCCGGTTACATCATCTTCATCCTGATTTCCAGCTTCTCTCCTAGTACCCCCCACCTTGCCATTAGAATGTGTTTATGTGGCCAAATGCCTGGATTAGGAGGGGCCACCGTGCATTTCTGTTCCCCCTTTCTTTTGCTAAAGGCCATTGGTGAACATGTAACTAAATGCGCTTGACTTTCCAACTCTGTTGTACTTTCTCAATAGTCTGTACACTTCATAGTGGCACATCGGTCTCCAGAGTTCTGGCCAGACAGTGGGGCTCCTGCAAGCTGTTATGCAGTGCATATGGAGTTGATGTTGTGATGGACAGGTGGGAAACGCTGGGTCCAGGTGACTTACGGTGCTCCCACCTCATGGGAGAGCTATGGTGCTCTGTCCAGTCGTTTTTTCCACTGCTCTGCCATCGGTGCTTCTGTGCGGAAGAGCCCTGTGTGTACCTTTTCTGAGTAGTGCTTCTCCACAGTGGAGGGTGCTTTCTCCTTGAGCTGCTCTGGTGAGATCCTTAGGACTGTTGCAAGAAGAACATGTATTTTCCTCCATGGTTCACTACTCTAAGGGAAGTGCTGCCTGTCTGTGGTTGAAGATAGAGTCACAGCAGTATGGAGTCTGTGTGGAGCCTGATCATGGACAATAGAGATGTGAACGGCACCGTTGGACAGGAGGAGGCCCACAAGAAAGAGAAGCATGGCAAGTTGCACCGTTTTCAGATGTGACCGACTAACTCCAGGGTGGGGCTGTAGCCATGGCCTGGTGGCCAGGGTCTCCTCTGTGGCAGGCCTCCTGGTGGGGAGGACGAGAGTGGGCATCCTTTTAGGTTGCCCAGGTGTCTTATGCTTTCCACTGCACAGGACAGGGGTTTCGTATTTTAGCCCTACCAGAAAGTGCTTCCCCGGGAGACAGGAAGGGAGCGCCATGCCCAGCTGTACCTTGCGCACAGATAGAAGCCAGTCAATGACAAGAGCCTTTGTTTTGTGACTGCTCCTTCTTGAGAGCCAAGCAAACAGGTTTATTAAGGAAAAGTGAGAGTAACTCTATAGGGTGGTGGAAGGGGTCCCAAGGGAGGGAAACACGGCTGAGACATGTGTAGGGGCTTTTAATAGGATTTATGGCAAAAACTGGACAAAGACTGAGGTCGTTTGAATTGAGATGTTTAATGCTTTCAGCATATCACCCAGGGGATAACTATGCACTGTTCTCCCAGTTAGGAGGGTGGTCATCTGAACTGCCCTCTGTCCCTCTTTGGCTTGCTTTGGTAGCTGCTAACCTTGGCTTCTGCTGGCTGCAAGCCCTGACCGAAACTGTAACTATTGACCTTGCAAGTGTTGCTGCTCTCTGATCGTGCTGGTATTTTGTTGACCTCCAACTGAACTATACACTCTTTGTTTTTCTGTTTACAGGACTAAAGGTCTTGAGTTGGGGTTTAAAGACACTGAGGCAGATTGTTGAAGATATGAAGTTCATTAAAAGAGTTATTGTCACCACAGATAGACAGACAACAGCATAGCAGGGCCTCTGAGGGGAATTGAGGCTACAGGACCCGAGACAGAGAGTGTGCATGGTCTCTGAAAAGAGTATCCATAGCCCTCAAAGAAGTGTAGAGGACCTGCTTGAAGTTTTTTTACCATGTGCCCCCCCCCCCCCGGCTTTTTTTATTCTCTCTGCCTGTAGGGAATTGACTCTAGCCTCAGGTCATTTTCTCATGTGTTCTCTTGATTTCTCTCAGTGGAATGGATGCTTTTCCTTCTTCTCAACATGCCCCATGACCTCTTTCCCTTCAAGGACACTATGTCTAGCCTGCCAATGCCTATTGTATTAGAGTAGTTATTAGTGATACTCATGATGACTGTTAAAGTGTCCCTGAATAAACAACCCTGTGTGTTTTCAGACACCTTGAATGCTACACTATCACTTCACATTCAGCATATCCAGAATGGAACTCAGCATTGACCTCACTAAACCTTGTTTCTCATTCCCAATTCCTGTGTGTCTTCAGGTCACCCGGATTTCTCCTCGGATGGTCCAGGGGTCAACAAGTAGTGACTATCAGCACAGAGGAAAGAATCTAGGTGGTTTTTGGTCTTACGAAGCTGCCTTCTGTTTGATAAAACCTAAGTAACATGTGCTATGAAAGGCCTGGCCTCAGTGGGCTCATCCAGGTCTCCTTAGCTGCCCTCCTTCAGAATCCTGATCCTGAATTCTTCTACAGAATCCACATCCCAACATGACTGCTGATCTTGTTGCCCATCCTGTGCTCTTCTTCCCACCTGTGCTCAGTTAGGATTGTGTAGATGTGTAGATTGGATGAGGTAAGAAGGACCACAAGGAAGTGAAAGGTTTAGAGTATTCCCCTCAGTCTGGAGACTGCAGTCCATGCTGCTTCTGCCTTCAGACTGCACAGGATTGCAGAGTTTGTCTTTGTCTGTTGCCCATGCCTGCCTATGGAGCCCCTCTAGCCCCAAGGGCTTGGGATCCTAAAGTAATCAGCAGCCTAGCAAGAGTGAGAATTTTCTAAAGAGACACATGTGTTCCTCACTCTGGCTATCTGGACCAGTGGAACAAGGCACCCAGAGAATTGGGATTTCCCCCAGAAATCTCACACTGAGAGAAGGAAATTGCTGAATCCTGGTATGAGCCAGAGGAGGATCTTGTCTCTAGGAAAGCAAAGCAGAAGGATTTCACATAGTGCTGGCAGGTTTTCAGCCTTGCAGGAGAAACTGAAGTCAAGACAATGATGGGTCACTGATAGGCAGAACCATACCTTGATTGAGAGTGCCAAATTATGCATATCTCTTGCCTTCTAGTTAAACCTTAACCTCGGGGGAGAGGGGTGTCACTGGATCTCTTTATTCCTGATGGTGGCTGAGCTTGGCTTGTTGGGATACAGGCTGTGACGCTGAGTCTAGTACTAAGAAAGGAGTTCTGGGAATAGCCTGAGTTCTCTAGCTACATGTTCTTGGACTGTTGGCATTTCCCTGAAATATGCTTAGCAAAGAGAAAGAACACTTGGTGTTTAGTAGGCACCCCCTTGCCCAACCTGGCTTTCCCAGTTTTGCTTTAAGTAACCGGACAGCCACTGTTAACTGCTCAGTGTCCTTGTGTCCTCCAGGGTAACGTGCTCAACAGTGTGTCTGTGAGCCATGCTGGGGCTCTAACCTGCAGCTTCTAGGAAAGGACCTTGTTGACAGCAGGGCCACCAGCCTGCTTTATAGCCCTCCCCCTTCCACCTGTCTCCTTTTGTCTCTCCAGCCACTTCCTGTGCTGTCCCTCCGAAGTACATGAGAGGCTCTAAGTGGTATGGCCGTCGAAGCCGACCTGAGCTTTGTGACTCGGCCACTACAACCAAATATGGATCAGAACAGCAGCCCAAGGGTAGTGTGAAGCCACCTCTGAGGCGTTCTGCATCTCTGGAGAGTGTGGAGGTGAGTCAGCCAGCCCTTCCCACTCAGATTGCCCAGCATTAGGGAAGTAATTGTTGGTTCATCACTGTCCACACACATGGTCCTGGAGGATGGAGGCAAGTTCCTGGGCCTTGAGTTGTCAGAAGCCTGGATGTGCACGGCAGCTGTGCTTCATCTGAAACTCTCTTCTCTGTTGGTGGCAGTCCTGGGTCCAGGCCACCCTCCTTCAGATTTGGAGCAATGGGGACTTTGTGATGACCTTTTCTTCTCTTCCGTGGCTCTCCAGCCACAACTTCCTTTCATTGTGGAAAGTTCAAGTTAGGGTTTCACAACAGAGGAACATTACATGCCAGGGAATGGAAAAAGGAGCCTTTGGTGAGCCTCCAGGTTAGGAATGTGGGAGTATGGAGTCCACAGTACTGTCTGCCTCAGGGTATACCAAGGTCCACACATCTGTAGTCCAGCATGGTGCAGCCAGTGCCTCCTGGAGTGTGGGAGCTGAGCCTTTCCCTGCCTCTGAGCCTTTCACTGCTAGCAATGGAGCCTCGCCTGCTTCGTGTAAAGAACTCTGTGCATCAGGCAGGTGAGGAGACTCAGTGGAGAGAGGCACCTCTGCCATCCTGACAGGTTGAGGGAACACACTTCTGAGCCCGTGACTTTCCGTCTCCATTGTGATTCTTCGTCCCTGACTCAGAGTGCAGATTCAGAGAACACTGTGTTGTCAGCTGAAGTGCATGCTGTAGAAGAACGGAACTGTTTACCACCAACTTGAGTTCTGACCTCTGAGAGTTAGGGCAGCTTTAAAAGGGCAGTGTCTTGGTCACCCTGGTGTTCGTTCGGAAATCAGCAGGTCACACAGCACTTGTTCAGAAGCTGGCTTTAGCTCTGGTCTCCTGGTGTGGTGAGGCTTTTACTTAAATCACACATTCCTTCATTGCTCTGTCTTCCAGGCTGAGGTATTAGTGCTTACTATGGATTGTATCGTCCCCAGAGCCCCTAAAGGGACAAGGGCCAGCCCTTCTGTGTGCTGAACTAATAGGGGTAGGAAAGGTTGTGCACAGGGCCATGATACCACAGTATTTGTTACAGGTGTCCCATGAGTAGAATGTTGGACAATTTCTGTCAGATGCTGGGGTGTAAAGCTGGCCACAGTCTGCTGTGAGATACAGGAGCTTTCTGCGTTTTCAGTGGGACCTGTTGGTATTTTACGCTAAGGGCCTGAGTATGCAGAACAAGGCATGTGCTCAAACTCATGTCTGAACCCTTTGCTCTGGAGAGGGCATTAGTCCTCGTAACATACAAAGCTCCATTTAGTGGGACCACAGCCAGCTGAACTTCAGTCTGAGGGTGTCAGCCCAGAGTACATCTTCGGTGACCCCTCCCACCCCAACATCCTTTGTACTCATTCCTGACGCTTCACCCGCTGTACCACACACTGGAGTACTCACATCCGTTTCTTCACGTGTTCCGCAGAGCCTCAAGTCAGATGAAGATGCTGAGAGTACTAAAGAGCCCCAGAATGAACTGTTTGAAGCACAAGGTAACTATGGCTTCAATTTCATGCTGTGTCTGATTGGAACTCTGAGAGCCATTGCTGGACAGGGCAGTGTCTTGGGAACTACATGTTTTATGTATGTGACACTCATAGGTTCCTTCTCCAGAAGTGGTTAGTATGTTGGTGTCACAGCCCTGAGACAGTCACTTGGTCTTCAGTTTTCCCCGAGACCAGTTCCTGAGATAGAGGCTTCTGGCCGAGGTTGCAAGGTCCTGCTGCTGTGATTCACAGCCTGTGGGGTCCAGGTGTTACCCAGGAGTCTCAGACCAAAGGGCTTGGCTTGGCCTGTTTGCAGGCTCTTGTGCTGTGAAGGGGTAGCCTCTGGCCCTACCAGGGCTTGAGTTGTCCCCAGCAGAGAGTAGCATGTGGTCCTGCTCCTGAAGAGCCTCACACAGCAACCAAATACCCACAGTTGGAGCAAATCAGCATCAGGAGAGTGTGGCTGGTCCAGGGGCTCTCGGTCATCAAAGCTGCTGTGGTCTGTGTGTGACACTGAGCCCCAAATAGCCACTGGGTACACGGGCATGAGCCGGATGTGAAGTACATCTGCACCTTTCTGGGATGGCGATTGCATTACTTGTTCATGGGGATGTAGAAATTCACAAAAAAAAGTTTTTCATAGTAGTACCCCAAGAGATGGTACAGAGGCTTTGTAGGGAGGTGACTTTATTCAAACTCATATTTGCCTATGTTGCTTCTGTGATAAAAGGTAAAGAAATAGTGTTTAAGTGTTGGGGTTGGCTCAGTGAGTAGAGTGCTTACCATATAGCCAGAGGACCTGAATTCAGAGTCCCAGCACTAACATAACAGGTTGGTAAAGCAGAGACAGTGGGATCCCTAGTGTGCTGACCACCTAACCCAATCAGCTCCAGGTTCATTGAGAGACTGTATGTGTGCCAGCAAACACGTGTACACTGACATATACATGAACATGTATGCAGGTGTGTGCATAAACATGAGTTGAATCCTGGAATTTAACTAGGGAGACGAGACCAGGGCCAGTGGCAAACAATTCCAAAGCAAGAAGAAAGTGTAGGGGGCTGCAGAGGTGGCCCAGCAGTTAAGAGCATTGGCTGCTCTTCCAGAAGACCCAGGTTCAATTCCCAGCACCCATATGGCAGCTCACAGCTGTCTGTAATTCCAGTTCCAGAGTATCCAATGCCCTCATACAGACACACATGCAGGTAAAACACCAATCATATGAAATGAATAAATCATTAAAAAAAAAAAGATAGGGTATAATTACATCAGTGATACCGCAGAAGTGATAAAAGGAGCTGGCCAAGGGACCGCCTAGGCTTTTCTGAGCCTTTCAACAGGCAGAAAGCAGCCTGAGCGCCCCTCACTGTGCAAACCACGGCATTTGCAGAGGGTTTTTATGAGCTTGGGAATAAGAGTGAGGATCATACTTGGCCGCAGCGGCCAAAAGCTTCATACTGCTGCTGCAGAGCTGCTCTGGGAAGGGGACTGGGGTACTCATGAAGAGTTGAAGAAGGTGGGTAGCATGACTCAGTGTCATGAGATCCAGGGCCTCTGCTGAGGCTCAGGAAGGCTGTCCTGAATCGTAGGAAGATGTGATGGTGACTCACATATCTGGGCTGAGGCTCAGAGGTGGACTGCTTTTGAAAGTCCTCTCAGCATGGCCCGGCTTCCTCATAGCATAATGGCTCAGGTCTCCCCACACAAGGTCTGGCCAGCTGGACTGCCTATCTTTTGTGTTATAGGAACCTACCCTACAGTCACACAGCATGACTTCTTTCACACAGCATGACTTCTATTGGTGAAAGCTGTCTCCAGACTTCTGAGGTTGGAGGAGAGAGGCCACAGACCCCCGGGTACTGACGGAAGAGAGAGTCAGCATTTGGAGTCATGATGTTAAACTGTTTCATGGGGAAAGCCAAAAAGATGAGGGCAGGCATTTCAGAAGAGGAGAGGAGTAAGAACATGAATGTGGCACATACATCTGTAAGCAGTTGGGGAGCACCCTGTGAGGCCCTTTAAAGCCAGACCTGTGAGACCCCAGGGCAGCAGGAAGCTGTTGTAAATCTTTGGAGAGGGCGGTGATGAAAGAACTTGTGTGTTAGGCTGCAGTGACCAAGGAGGAGGAGTCTGGAGCTGGTTGAAGAGGTTGGTACTCTTCTGGCTGCAGAGTGCTAAGCCCCAAGCCACTTGTAAGGAACTGGGAGGTGCCTAGTGGATGCATTTGTGGAGCTGGTCTGTCTTGTTGGAAAAGACATTAGACCACCTGTGAAGACATGAAGCTTCTAGCTCTGTCTACTCCTGGGCCATGAGTGAAATCTAGGCCTCGTTAACCTACACACAGCAAGTCCCCAACATTGGGCAGAACACTCTGCGATCTATGTCTTGGATCAGGCTGCACTGGCCCCAGGCCCTTTGGTGTGCTTTTCACTACTCAGCCTATGGTATCATTTGGGAGTACTCAGCCTGGCTTTCTTTGGAGGACAGTAGCTTTTATGTTACTTGTTGAGTTATGAAAGTAACTAATGCCCATAAGGCTAAGTTTTCCATTTGATTTTTTTATTATGGGTGTATTTATCAGTGTTTAACTGTGACCCTCCCTTGCTTCAGGCCAGCTCCGATCCTGGGGTTGTGAAGTCTTCGGGACACCCCGGAAATCCTGTAGCCCCTCCTTCAACACTCCTGAGAACCATGTCCAGAGCATCTGGCATGAGCTGGGGGTTGGCAGCAGTGGTCACTTGAATGAGCAGGAACTGGCTGTGGTCTGCCAAAGCATTGGGCTCCACAGGCTTGAGAAACAGGTAAAGGTCTGGGGCCGCCCCAGTGACGTGGTATTTGTAGTGGTCACATTTAGTGCTGAGTCTGGAAAAGCAATTCACCTTCAGACAGCAGTTTTCTTCTGCACTTTGTAATCTCAGATCTTTTGATGGCTCCCAGTGCTGTTGACCAAAACCTCTTGGGGTCCATCTTCACCCACACAGCCCATCCTCACAAACTTATGGCTGCCCTCAAGGGTCTCAGCTGCTGCTGAGACCTTCACTTCCAGCTCTCCTTCTGCTCAGAACAAATACCTTTCTTCCTCTGCCCAGCCCAGCCCAGTCCAGCACCTTTGAGCTTGGCTACACCCCAGGTGTGTGCGCCATTCTTCCGGGAACACTTGGGCAGGAAGTTGGCTGTGGTGATAGCATAGGTCCCTCCTCTTACTGTTCCTGCCCTGTATCCATGATGGACTGTAAGGCCGAGGCTGGGTTTCCAGCAAGGTATCCCCAGTGGACACTGGAGTATCTGTAGAGTTAGGACATTCAGATGCTGCCCACTCCTGACAAGGCCACGTAGGATTCAAACCAGTTGTGCAGCCTTCGTAAAGCAGCTAGACAGCTTAATTTTTGGATAAGCTAAGTGCTCTGTTGGGTGCTTGGAGTGAGAGGGACAGAGAAAGGTGACTCCAGGCCTGAAGAGTGGTGGCTTTTGTCTAGGAACTTGAAGAACTGTTCAGCAAACTGGATCAAGATGGAGATGGCAAAGTGAGTCTTGCAGAGTTTCAGCTTGGTCTGTTCGGTCATGAGCCTCCTTCACTTCCAGAATCTTCCAGTCTGGTCAAACCAAACGGGCCTTGGTCTCATTATCAGGTAAAATGGGAGAATTAAATGTCCAACACCAGCAGGACTTGGTATTGCTCCTTGACTGGTGAGGGTCCTGGCTGATGGTTCTGCCAGTGTCACGGCACTGAGCCCAGAAGCTGGATAAACATGCTCACACACCCGTGCGTGTGCAGCACTCCGTGGACCTCAAGCTTAGCTGGTGATGCGCATTCCTGACGGTATGTTACTCACCTTCTCTGAGCTCTGTGCTCATCTGTAAAATGGAAACAATCTGAGCACCCACTTCGGGAATTTCCAGAGAGTAGTGCAGTGTGGGGCACATGGCAGTTCCTCAGCATGTCCTCTGAGGTGTGCAGTTGGGTGATGTTTTCCTCTCCATTATACACTGAGGATGAGTTGTAGGGTAGTGTAACTTGTCTGGGATTTCTCCCCCATATGGACTGAGGGTTTTCTGACCTGAAGTCCTGAATTTTATTTTGTACAAGCCACTGTACTCAGAGGCTACTGGCCCGGCACGTGTTTCTTTAGCACCAAGACATAGTGCAGGCTAGCTATGGAGACAGGCACTGGTATGGCAGGTGCACTTGAGAATCTTAAGTTTTTGACTGAAATCACTGAGGACAGGCAGAGAAACTCAGGGGAAACACTTCAAGATGATATCAGCCCTTGGAGTCAGAAATACCAAGGACTGGGTGTGGGTCAGTGGTGGAATTCTTGCCCAGCATCCCTGCACCATTCTCATACCATATATAAACACAAAAACATCAAGTCAGAAAGCCTGAAGATGAGACCTCCCCCACCAAGTCAGTGTTGGTTCAGCTGGATCCCCCTCTGAGTGAGGCCATGTGTCTCCTGTGCTTTGGTACCACTGGCAGCTGTTATCAAATGGGATCTCAGAGCCTTTTAGAAGGCCCAGCAACTACCTGGACACTCCAGGCTAGCATATAAGGAGGACTGTATGTCCCATGTGCTTCCCAAAAGTTGCCTCTTCATCTGGTAGCCTCACCTATGGTCTAGAATGTGCTAGAAGTTGTAGCTCCTCTCTGTATACCTTATTACCTTTCCTCTCCTGCACACGGTGAACTGCTCCCATGTTCCCGGCACTGTGGCTATTGGACCAACTTCCCACCTTGTTTTCTCTTCTCCCAAACTACCTACAGACAAGTGTGCAACACACGCATACAGCTGCATGCATCCATACCTACTGTGCTTTGCTCACTGTGTGTACATGCACAATTCACTGAGTACACACACATCCACCATGAATGCATTCCTACTGTGGACATGGCACGTCCATTTTATGTGTGTATCTGCTGTGTACTCACATTGTAAATGCTCACTAGTTGTACACATGTGTGTTCACTGTACACTCATATCAACTATGTACACACATTTTCTGTATGTGTACATCCATTGTACGTTTGAACTTTCTGAAGACACATGTGAATCCACTGTATGTGTGTACATGCTGTAGACCTTGTGTATCCGCTGTATCTGCATATCCACTGTATGTAGATGTGTTTAGGCTCTGTACATGTCTCACCCAGTTTAGAGACATTCAGTCCACCATACCTACACATCCACTGTACGTGTGAATCTGCTGTAGTAACATTCACATCTGTGGTACTTGCATGCCCACTGTAGATGAGTAGTCAGTCAGTCTCTGGCTCTGCACCACCTACTATTGACCTGTGCACATTCAGTATATATCTGTATCTACTGTTAACTCCACATCTTCTGTATGTACACATCTGCTGAAGACATGCACAGGTTCTGTACATGCACACCCATTGTAGACACATGAACAAGTTCTATATGTGCATCCAATGTGGACATGCACATCCACTGTTCTTGCACACTGTACAAACACATCTCACTGTATACACTCCTACTACAAGCACACGTGCAGGCTCTGTACACACACCCCCACTGTGAACAGTTGCTTATTCACTGTGTATGTGCACCCACTGAGTATACACAGATCTTCTGTAAGTGCTCATCAAATGTAGGTGTGTACCTGCTGTAGACACATCCATTATCACAGTAACTTATCTACTGAATGTATAAGCCCACTGTGTGTTTACATATATGGCACACATTCATGCATACTCATAATTTATATACAAATATATATACACATTAACTTTAGCCTATGCTCATTGTACATACTCCATAAGTGCACACACACTGTGTTCTAACATATTATTTCACATGCTGCCAAGATGGAGAGAGGGCAGATTCTGACTTTAGTCTGTGGAGCACCAAATTCCTGCCCTTCTGATGTCTCTTGTTTCAGAATGTCTGCCTCCTACTTTGGGCAGCATTCAGGACTCCAGGGACTTGAGCAGAGTGACCTGCTTAACTGCAGGTCCTGTATGGGCTCTGCTCGCTTTATGTGGCTGTGCCAGATCCAGGAAGGCAAGCTCCAGAGAGATTCCCGTCAGTCCTGCCCTTCTGCTGTTCCTCAGTGCATTTGGGTATCAGGGCTTATGCACAGGTGGCCATCACTAGGCATGGTAGAGATGTTCTCTCCCTCTGTAAATGGGCAAGATGTCTGCTATGTGGGGTTGTTAGACAGCCACACAGCTCAGGAAAAGCTCTCCTGCACATGCTGGAGAGGTAGGGCCAGATGAAAGAGCAGGTGTACAGGGATAAAGGGAGACTGGAGCCGCAGCTGGCAAGAGAGCCGCCAGCAGGCCCTGCCTGGGTGCTGCACCTTGGTGAAGCGTTTCCAGGCTGGTCTGTGGAGCTGTCAAAATGCAGTCTAAGAAAGGGACAAACCAGGCTGGGAGAGGACAGGCTGAAGTGTTGGAGAAGGTATTTCAGCACAGGAGTGTTGAAAAGAGAAGGAGACCTAGGAACTGGAGGTGGTGAGGAGAGTTTGCAGCAGCCCATCTATATCACACAGGCTCCTTACAGCTGAGACTTGTAGGGAAGGACCCCAGGTGGGACGGAGAGGGTGGGAAATCATTCTCACCCTTGGGTTCAGGTAGTAGAGAAGCTCACAGGCAGCTTTCCCTCTGGGAGACTTCTTTACAATCCCATAAACTTCCCCAGTACTGCTTAGGCCTGGGCTGTGGGGCTTGAGTTCTGGGAAATGTGGGGTTCTGCTTGGGCTATTCTCCCCTCCTTTCTGAGCCTGTCTGTCATTTGCTTTCTCATCCTGGCTTTCCCTGGCATGTACTTTCTTAACATAGGAAGAAATGGCCAGATCCCTTTGTGGGCCTTCTTTACATGATGATGTGTTGGGCAGAGCTGACTCAGGCCTAACAGGTATGAGGTGCCAATGACAGATAAGAGCAGGTGCCCATGGAGCCTTGCAAGTTCAGGGCCGGGGGCTTAAGGACTGGGTGCAGACCCACTTGTGTCCCTTGCAGAACCGTGTGATCCCAGGTAAACCCCAGGCCATGCCACACTTCTTCCCGAGGGAAGGGGGCTCAGGTCATTGCGGATGTATGCTCTCTTGTTTTAAGCCTGGATGAGAAGGCAAAATCCTGAACACAGGCTGGCAAGGTAAGGTATGTGTTAGAGGTCACGGACAGCACAGCCTCAAGACAGCTGAGTGCTCAGGGCCTCTTCCTTCCTGATGTGCAGGAGGAGAACGGCTGCCACACAGCCACCACCTCGTCCCTGGTGTCCGTGTGCTCAGGCCTGCGCCTCTTCTCCAGTGTTGACGACGGCAGTGGATTTGCCTTTCCCGAGCAAGTCATCTCCGCGTGGGCCCAGGAGGGCATTCAGAATGGCAGGGAGATCTTGCAGGTTTGGAACGCACTGCTTGTGGCTGCCCTGTTGGGGGGTGTCCACGACACTGTGGGGCTGAGCAGGGGACAGGAGAGGCCATGTGTCTACAGAGGATACATCCAGCAGAGCATGTGCTGTGTGCTGACGAACCCCCACCCCTGCAGAGCAATCCCAAAGGGAACATTTCTCCATCGAGTTTTGCAATTAAAATGTAGGACAATTTAATCTGCAAACTTAAAAGTACAGAGGAACAGTCTGGAAATGTCCATTCCAAGGTAAGTTTCAGTGTCATACACACCGTCCCCGATTGTCACCCAAAAGAAGGAAGTCACACAGCTTCTTTGTGCTAAGAGGAGCTGTAGTTACCACTGTCAGTCAGTCATGACGAGGCCACAGTGAACCAGAACTCCCTCTGAGCAGAGGCGGGTGGACTTTACACAGGTGGGCTTATTCTTGCTCTGTAAGTTTTGGTTGAGTTACATTTGTGGTTTAGATAGAGTTCTGCCCTGGGGCAGCCACACCAGGCTCACTGAGGCCAGCAGGGGTGAGAAACTACTGTCTCCTGGAAGTGTTACAAACTAGATTTAGTTTTCTTTCCAAATTTTGCTTTCCATTGTTTGAAAACAAAAGTTTCACAATTTAGAACGAGACGATAGCTCAGTGATTTAAAGTGCCTATGGCTCTTGCAGAGGACCCAAATTCAGTCCCCAGCACCCATGGCAAGTGGTTAATAACTGCCTCTAATTGCGACTCTAAGAGATTTCAGGTGTCTGGTCTCTACTGGCACGTGTACTTAGACGTGCACACACAGACACACAGATATACACAAAATTAAAATTTTAATATAATATTTTTAAATCACAGCTAGGCCTGGAGAAATGGCTCACTTGGTAAATTACTAGCTACAAATGGATGAGGAGCTAAGTGTTTGTAATCCCAGCCCTGATGAGGCAGAGACAAGAGGATCCTTGGGGTTTTGCTCAATGCCTTCCAGCTTAACCTACTTGGCAAAAAAAGACCCTGTTTCAAAGTAACAGCAGCAAACAAAAAGAAAAAGAAAAAAGAAAGAAATCTAGATGAATGGCGTCTGAGGAAGAACTCCACTGGCTTCCTTCTGAATATGTGCACACACACCCCTGCATGCCATGAGCCTATTGTGGAGTTTTTCCAAGCACAGAAAAGTAATTGTGTTTATACATTCTAGTTTAATTTTTTCAGTATTGGTATCAGAGTGTGTCACCACTAAATTATGCAGCCTTCCCTTGCTATTGGACAGGTGGGTAGGTTTTTCCATTTCTTTTCTCCTCAGCATATGTAAGGTATCAGCTTCCCTGTGCTCATGCTGACGATGCTCTGTGTAGTTGATTCTGATAGATTTTACCTTTTAAAAAACTCTTGTTTCTACTCTATGAGTTCTAGGAATAGAGGCATGAGCTACCACCTCACTTCATTCATTTTGTTTTTGGGGTGCGTGCATGTGTGTGAGCGCGCATGTGTGTGAGCGCGCATGTGTGTGAGCACGCATGTGTGTGAGCGTGCATGTGTGTGAGCGCGCACACAGGTGGCGGTCAGAGGATGACCTCTGGCGTCAGTCCATGTCTTCTGTTTTGTTTGAGACAAGCTCTCTTGTTCCTCAGTGTGTATACCTGGCTAGCTGGCTTGTGAGGTCCCAGGGACCCTCCTGCCTTTGTCTCTCATCTCACCGAGAGAGTGCTGGCATTACAGATGTGAGCCACGGCACCAAGCTTTCCATGAGTTCTAGGCGTTCAAACTCAGGTTCCCACACTTAAGCAGCAAGCACTGTACCCACTGACCCGTCTCCATAGCCCTCCAGGGTAGTTTCGGTGGCTCCCTTTTACTTAGACAAGAAGCTGCTGTTGCTGTGACATAATTCTGTTACTTTTTGGCTCTGACTCCATCTGAGGACCCTTATAAGGAAGGGCGCACTTGTGTGGCTCAGCATTCTTGTCATGAAACCTTTCTATACACACAAAAAGTAACCTGTTAGGGGCCCGGGTGGCTCCCAGGAGTTGGACATCAAGTGTCAGATCTTCTGTTTTGTGATGGTTTGGGCTGTAGGGGCATCCACAGGCCTACAAAGTACATAAAACTTGGTTTCCAGAGGGCAAAGGGCCACCTTCCCCAGTTCCCCTTTTTAGTTCATGTGATGTGCTGAGGTGAGACATGCCCCTTACTTCATCTTATACATTGTTTACGTAGAAGGATTCGGCCCATCTTTTGTTGTACCCACCAATGAAATGGTGTCTTAGGGACCACAGCATGATGGGGAAGCCCAGGGTTGACAGCCCAGTTGAGTTACTGGGGTTGAAAAGGAGCACCCCAAGAAACACTTGTAGACAGGAAAGGGGCAGGTGCTAGTTATGGCAGCCACTGTGGGTGTGGGCCCCTGAGCTGCCACAGAGCAAGAGAGTACATTTGGAGAAGTTCCTCACTCCCCCTTGCCTTCTGGGGCTTGCTGATTCCAGAGCCTGGACTTCAGCGTGGATGAGAAGGTGAACCTCTTGGAGCTGACCTGGGCCCTTGACAATGAACTCCTAACAGTTGATGGTGTCATCCAGCAGGCAGCGCTGGCCTGCTATCGCCAGGAACTGAGCTACCACCAGTAAGAGCCCATGAGGGAATGGGGATAGGGTCCCGCTGGCCTGGTCCACCTCCTGGGACATGCCTCCCCTGCTTCATCTGAGTTTCCCTGGGTGTCTCCTAGGCTGCCTGTTACCTACACTCCTGCCCTTGTAACCAGGGCTCAGATGCACAGAGCAGAGGAGGTCTGAGGGCCCACAGCTGTTCACTGCGGCTACTACTTGGATTATGTGTCCCCAGAATTAAAGATTACCAGAACATCCTCAAATATGGGATATGCTTAGAAATCCGTGTCTGGGACCTCATTCAGCCACTTTTATGATGTTTGAAGATTTAAACTTGACCCTCATCCTGCTGACTCTGGAGCTTACTGTTGCGGAGGCAGAAACCCTGTGGTTTGAGAGGGATCCCTGGCTAAGGCTAGCAACAGGAAAGGGAAGTCCATTTGAATACTAACCTTTCTGGTGGGCTGGGATCAGGGTTAGCTCACCATTGAGGAAGCCATTTGGCCTTACTTGATGTACGCACTGGTAAAATGGCCACAATTGTAGAGTGCCCCAGGAAGTGGTTGTGGGGCAGTGAGGTCACACTGGGCTGTGAGACCCAGGTACGTCTGTCAGGCTGACAGCAGTGTCCCATCTGTCCTTCCCACGGCAGAGGGCAAGTGGAGCAGCTGGTACATGAACGGGACAAGGCGAGGCAGGACCTGGAGAAAGCCGAGAAGAGGAACCTGGACTTTGTGAGAGAGATGGATGAGTGCCACTCCGCGCTGGAACAGCTCACGGAAAAGAAAATCAAGTAGGTTCTGGGCCCTCAGCTATAGTTCCTAGGCTGCCACAGCAGTGACCACTGCGTGCTTGGGCACCAGCCAGGGGCCAGGGACGCTGCCTGCTGAGGTGATCTTGCCATTTTACTGGAGCCAATGGAAGTTGGGACAACTTTGGGGAACACCTTTTTTAAAAGGAAGGGTTGCATCTGACAAGCAGTGTCCTGCTTTCTCTGATGTGGGAACAGTGACCCCTGGTGTCCCCTGTGTGCCTCTGGCCATGGGGAAAACCCTAGCTCTGTCCATGGATTTATCAGGCTCTGTCTTAACTCGAGTTGCCTGTTTTTCAAGATGGTGAGTGATTTGGAAGGAACAGCCCCTGGACTGATCCATAGGGTCGGTGAGAGAAGGTGGCTGGGTGAGCCAAAGAGAAAAACACAAAGTTGCCTCTTGGGTTTATTAACCAGACATTGGAGGAAACCCTGGCATGAAGATTTCTAGGGCTACAGCATGGAAGGAGCATCCCCAGCTCCACTATGGGAGTCGTAGGCTTCCCGGCCAGCCTCAGCTACGTGTCATCTGCCTGATGCTTTTAATCATCCAGCTCTGGGTTATGATGTAGCCAGAGAGGGCTGCTGCTTGTTTTTCCCTCTTCTCCATCTTGGGTTGGGCACCCAGCCAGGAGAGGCCTGCCCCAGGCCAGAGTCCCAGTCCTGCTGTGCCGAAGCCCTTCCTTCGGCCCCTCCCCTGTGGGCTGGGTAGGGCCAGTCCAGCATCCACATGCTTAGCATTGAGTGCACCACTTTGTCTCAGTGTGGCCTGCGCTGCATGAGGGGAGAAAAAGGGACGGTACTTCGTGTGGAATGGGTTTCCACCTGCTGAGGGGTCTGTGTACCCTGTCATGCGTACTGGGCATTTGAAGGCCGTGCTTCTTCACAGCAGTCCTGACAGCTGTGGAATGTGGAGTTGTATGTCTCCCTGCGTGTTACTCAAGATCTTGAAGAAGCCTCCCACACAGGCTTGATGGGAGTTCAGGGGATTTCACAGGGGTTTTCCTCCTCCTTTATTTGCCTTGGATGCAGCTCTGGTGCTAGAGTCTACCTGGCCAGGGGCCTGTTAGGCCGTCGTGGCCCCAGGGACAAGGGACGAACGGCATAGGGTCAGATTGGAGCCCCAGTGGCCTAGACAGCACTTACCTAGCTGAGGATAGCTGGTTCCAGGTACCACAGGCTCTGCAGGGTGATCCCCGTGCTCCTGGACCTCAGCAGCCAGCCCCTTCCTCTGTCAGTTTGCTTGTGTTCTGAGAAATGCTGGGTTTAAACCAAAGGCTCATTACTGCCTTCACCAGAGGTGCCCTGGACTTTTGCAGGGCAGCACAAAGCTGCAAGGAAGGAGATGACGAGTGCCCAGGCAGTTGTGGTCCAGTCTGTGTGGATGGTGTCTCACCTAACCCCCAACACCCATCTTAATCCCATTCTAGGCAGAGAAATGGAGAGTCACATAAGCTCGTAACTTGCCCACAATTACTCATGGGTGTATGCAGTTGAAGTCTTACCCGGTTCCTTTCTCCCTTCTTCCTGGGTCTTATGCATACTAAGCCAGTGCTGTACTATATCCCAGCCCTTTGTATTTCATTTCAAGACAGTCTTACTAAGCTCCCCAAGCCAACTTCCCACTTGGAATCTTCCTGTCTCAGTCTCCTGAGTAGCTGTGGTTATAAATAGTAGCCTGGGCCAGTGTGGCTAGCTAGTCCTGCTGTATCTCAAAGATAGCTTATTTCTTTAGTGAGTGTACGAACCTTAGGTGTGAGAAGCGCCAAGGGATGCGGAGCCTGCACACTTGGTCAGGCAGGGTGTGTTACTAGGCCTCTCAGAGTCAGCTGTGGCCTTCGGTTCAGCGTGGAGACCCAGTATCTCCCCTTTCTCCATGACCTGCCCCCCCTTCCTGCAGCCAGTGCTGCCCCACACTGGCCAGCTCTGGTAGGACAGGGCTTGTGTCTGTGGCCACATGCGCTCCTCCTCCCTGAGGTCCGGGGAGGGCCGAATACCACAGGCTCACGTGTTTGACAAGGGGTTGTGTGCAAGTTGACATTCTGGAGATGAGGAGGTGAGCCTTGACGCAGCTGTGTTTGAGATGAGTTTGTGAGTGCCAGGTGTGTGGAGAGATGTATGAGTGTGGATAAACAGGTGTGAGACGGTTAGCTATGTGTAGATCTGAGAAGAGGCATGGGGATGGATGGATAAGAGTGTGTAAGTGGGCATGGCTGCACCACCAATGTCTTGATAGGACGATGGTAATTTTCAAAGAAGCTAGAAGTGAGGTGTCTACTTTTAGGTGTTTCCTGTCAAATCTGAGCTGTGATTTCATCATAGGAGGGTGTGTATAAGACTGAAACCAAGTATGGGAGACCCACTAAGTGGTGGAGCCAGGGCACTTGGCCTTGCTGGTCTAGTCCCTCTTCCCTTTGGCATAGGCAACTTTTTTTTCTGTAAGAAATCACTTGTTATGCTTCTGCTGTTGTGAGTTCTGCCTCTGAAGTCTTCCACAGTGCCCTGCCCCAGGCTAACTCGTCTTCACAGTGTTGGTATTTGCTGCTCTAAGAACCTCCCCTTCTTCTTGTCCTCTCAGAACTGCTCATGAAGTCTCTGTTTTCAGAGTGAAGCTGTTGTCAGAAAGAGTAGAGGGCTGGAGAGATGGCTCAGTGGTTAAGAGAATTGCCTGCTCTTCCAGAAGACCTGAGTTCAATTCCAAGCAACCACATGGTGGCTCACAACCATCTGTAATGAGATGTGGTGCCTTTTTCTAGTGTGCATGCATACATGCAGGCAGAAAACTGTATGATAATAAATCTTTTAAAAGATATTTTTTAAAAAAGAGTAGAAAGGGCTTTGGGTTTGGTTCAAAGTTAGAGTGCTTGCTTAGAAAAAAAATTGGCAATTGCCTAAGACAGGCCAGTAGTGCAGTCACTTGAATGTCATTTTCTCTCCCTTGATGTGCCCAAAGGGTTGACACAACCATGACACTTTTACTTTACTCCCAAGTGTTGGGTCCAGAGTGGGTCCAGGGCTTGCTTTTAACTGCTCCTTGTTTGTGACACTGGGACATTAATGCTTCCTCTCCAGATTTCTTCATGCTAGGAGTGTGGGGACCATCCATCCTCTCAGGGTCATGCATCAGCTACTTGCCAGCCCTGAGTCAGTGATGTTCACAGAAGGTTCTCTTCTTTAAACATTGTGTTCCAAATTGATTTTGAAAGCGAACTGAAATCAAATTGATTTTGAAACGTAGTTTGAGATATAGAACTGATCTACCTGGTCAGCATATATAGAGCTTGCTTCTCTCCTAGCCATCTTGGGAGATTTGATGGTGTGTCTTTTGTGGGGAGTGGTCAGAGGAGCACAAACTGTGTGTGTGTGTGTGTGTGTGTGTGTGTGTGTGTGTGTGTGTGTGTGTGTGCGCGCGCGCGCGTGCGCATTTATATACAGGAGTAAATGAAGGTGGGGGTAGGATGCATGTGCCTGCAGATGTGCCTGCAGATGTGCCTGCATGTGGAGACCAGAGGTCAGCTATAAACCACTCATCTTGTTTGATGAGACAGGGTCTCTCACTAGCCTGGAACTGGCTGATTAGTCAAGGCTGGATAGCAGCCAGCCGCAGGGATCCTCCTGTCTTTGATTTTCTGGAGTTGGGATTTTAAGTATCACTACTGTGCCTGACTTTTTCATGGGAAGTGAGGTCCTCAGGCTTGCAGAGCAAGCGCTTAGCTGACAGAACCATCTCCCCAGGCCCAGAGGATCATAAGCTTTGGAACAGTATTCCTGTGTGTGAATCTGCTTGAGGGATGTATGGAGATGCTGAGTGACTCTCATCACATAGCAGTAGGGAATTATCAGTAGGTTCCTATATATAGCTTTCATGGTTTGGTTAGAGTTTTATTACTACAAATATAGTGAGGAATACATATTTGTTATAGAAAATTTAGAAAACCCAGGTAAAATCAGGAATCGCACTTTCTAGAGAGTATCTTTGCTTCTTTTTCATAAGCTTTTCATTACTTACACAATGACATTACAGGGGCTTTAGTAGATGGCTCAGTCAGTATAGTGCTTGCTAAGCAATCATGAAGCCCTGAGTTCAGACCCCAGCACCCATGTGAGAAGCTGGTTACAGTAATACACGTCTGCAACCCCAGCACTGGGAGCAGATGGGGAGGTGGACACAGGTGGATCCTGGAGCTGGCTGGCCAGTCTATCAGAACCACAAGCTCCAGGCTCGGTGAGAGACCTTGTCTTAAAAAATAACATGGAAGAGGCTGGAGAGATGGTTCAGAGGTTAAGAGCGCTAGCTGCTCTTCCAGAGGTCCTGAGTTCAATTCCCAGCAACCACATGGTGGCTCACAACCATCTATAATGAGATATGGTGCCCTCTTCTGGCCTGCATGCATACATGCAGACAGAACACTGTATACACAATAAATAAATAAATCTTTAAAAAAAAATAACATGGAAAAGCAGCTGAGGAAAACACTTGATATTGACTTCTGGCCTTCACATGCATGTACATGAAACAAGAGCATACACAAATAACCCCCCACACACACAAAGCAAGAGCACACATGAACACACACACACACACACACACACACACACACACACACGCTTTCCTGATGACTGCGGAGGTCCCATTGTGAGTGTGCAATCCTTTATCAACTTCCTTTTCACTGTCCATATCTAAGGTTTTTAAATAGGGTGGTAGGTCCAAATATGATAAGATATGTTGTGGAAATACCTCTTTTTTCTTTTCCAGAGTTGAGTACTGAACCCAAGGCCTATGTTTGCTAGTCAAGAGCTCTACCACTGAGCTAAATCCTCAACCTTTAAAATATCTTTAAAAAACAAAAATTTTCCAAGTTGTTTTTGAGCATAAATCACCTTTGTTGTGTTCCCCTCCCCCCCAAGTCACAGCTGCCCTTCCTCCATTTCCTCCCTTTTGGGTATTGTTTCTGGAAAGCTCTGAGCTGAGATTAAAGTCCTGGCTGTGTCAGCTGGAGCAAGAACCCACACCTTCTTCTCTTGGGTTTTTATCACTGACCCTGCCTAGGGTGTCCCTCTGAGGAGGAGCCTTGCTCACGGGCAGCTTAGATAGACTTGAAAAGCCCATGTTGCTGCGCTGCTTCGAGAGTGCAGACTAAGGCTTGACCCTGCTCTCCCCGTTAGCAGCACTTGTGGAAGATGAGAGCGGAGTCTGAGGGAGGAGCCCCTGCACCTGTTCCTCCAGTCCCTGGGAATTCAGTGTCCACAGGTTTTGTGCAGCCTGGTTCCTAGAGAAGGAAGCTGACTTTGATGTGCATCTGGCACCAAAGATGTGTTGCAGGGCTGCTGAGGGGCAGGGCTGCCCAGTGTGGTATGGTATAATGTGGGTGCAGGAGGTAGAGGCAGAGGACATCCAGGGTTCCTGCCCAGAGTGCTCCGCCTGCTTGCTCACCTCAGGGCTCCAAGGGCAATTTGGAGTATTTGCCGTGTGTCCACCAGCACCTCAGCCCCCTTGTCTGGGTGTCACCTCCACCAGCCCATGAGGGAAGAATATCCACTGTTCATCTGTTGATTGACAGGGTCCAGCAGAGGGGGCTTTCCAAGGACAGGTGTCCGGAGAGGCAAAGTGACACTTCCAAATGGGACTGTGTATTTTGTGCTATGTTGTAGGCACCTAGAGCAAGAGTACAGGGGCAGGCTGAGCCTCTTGCGGTCCGAGGTAGAGATGGAGCGGGAGCTATTTTGGGAGCAAGCCCGCAGGCAGAGAGCTGTGCTGGAGCAGGATGTGGACCGCCTCCAGGCTGAGGAGACCAGTCTCCGAGAGAAACTGACCTTGGCCCTGAAGGTAGGTGGGATACATCTCTGTTGTAAACTGTGAAGGCAGAGTTTTAGTTAGGGTTTCTGTCACTGTGAAGATACGCCATGACTACGGCAACTCTTACAAAGGAAAATATTTTATTGGGGCTGGCTTATAGTGCAGAGGTTTAGTCCAGTATTGTCATGGCAGGAAGCATGGCAGCATGCAGGCAGACATGGTGCTGGAGAAGGAACTGAGAGTTCAATGTCTTGAATGCAGGTAGCAAGAAGTGAACCATCTGGGCATGGCTTGAGCTTATATGAGACTTAAAAGCCTATCTCCACAGTGACACATTTCCTCCAACAAGGTCACACCTACTCCAACTAGGTTACACCTCTTAGTAGTGCTATTCCTTATGGGCCATGAATTCACATACATGAGTCTGTGGGGGCCATACCCACAGTGGAATGTCTTCAAACCACCACATTCCACTTCTAGCCCTATAGGCTTGTAGCTATAACATAATGCAAAATGCATTTAGTCCAACTTCAAAAGTCCCCATAGTCTGTCACAGTCTCAACAATATTTAAAAGTCTAAGGCTTGACCCTGCTCTCCCCCGTTAGCAGCACTTGTGGAAGATGAGAGCGGAGTCTGAGGCAGGAGCCCCCGCACCTGTTCCTCCAGTCCCTGGGAATTCAGGGACTGAATTCCACTGCATTCCTAACCCAAACCCCCAAAGTCCAAATTCCTTCAAACTAAAGCATGATCAAGCCTATCACAATACCTCAGTCCCTGGTACCAGCTTCTGTCTTAGGGTTTTTATTGCTGTGAAGAGACACCATGACTACAGCAACTCTTATAAAGGAAAACATTTAATTGAGAGTAGCTTACAGTTCAGAGGTTTAATCCATTATTGTCATGGTAGGAAACATGGCAGCAGAAATGAAAAACAGATCACATACTTCTAACATATAATGGCACAGGATATACATTACCATTCCAATGGAGGAAAGGGAGGCTAGTGAAGAAATATTGGACCAAAACAAGACCAAATACCAGCTGGGCAAACTCCAAACTCTACATCTCCATGTGTGATATCAAAATACTCTTCAGATTTCCAATTCCTTTCATCTTTGTTGACTGCAACATACTTCTTTCTCTTGGGCTGGTTCTACTCCCTGTTAGCAGCTCTGGCATCTCCAACATCTTAGGGACTCCAAGGCAATCCAGGCTTCAACTTCACAGCTTCATACAATGGCCTCTCTAGGCCTCCGTTCAAAGACACCCCTGACACATGCCTGGCCTTAGCAGCTTTCTATAGTCTCAGAGGAAAAATCCATAACCCCTTTCTTCTATCCCTGACTCTTAAAGCCAGAACCACATACTGAAGCTGCCTAGTTCTGCTGCTTCCTAGGGCTAGAAATTGCCCCTTTGTTCAAATACATCTTTATCAGCTTTGTGTTTTTGATGATTTCCTTCATTGCTTAAGCTTGGCTCTTCTGGAACTTGCTCTGTAGACCAGGCTAGCCTCAAACCCAGAGATCTGCCAGTCCCTACCTTCCCAGTGCTGGGATTAAAGGCTTGCACCATCACACCCAGCTCTAAGCTTTTCTTTAATTCCTTTTCACAATTGGAAACTTGGCTGGGTAGGATCTTGCCCTGAGGTCACCACTCCCTTTATTCCATTTCTTAATCTGTTTATTTCCTTGAAAATAAATGGATTAGCTCCATTCCACTTCCTGGTGTTCCTTTTCTCTTCAAATTGTACAGTTTGTATTTTTCCTTGCTCAGCTTGCTCCTTTTCATTATAGATCTTTATTAGAGTTAACAATAATAACCACACAACAGAGTCTATGCTAGGCTCTTTTGAGATTTCCTCTGCCAATGGAATTAATCCAAATATCTTCAATTTAGTTTCAGGCAGACTCTACAAGGGCAAAAGCAGCTACTTTCTTCACAAAATGTCACAAGAATGATCTCTAGGCAACATACTGAAATTCTTCTCCTCTGAAATCTCTTGAGCTAGGCCCCCACAGTTCACATCATCCTCAGCACCAGTGTCTTCAAACTAAAGCATGATCAAGCCTATCACAATACCTCAGTCCCTGGTACCAGCTTCTGTCTTAGGGTTTTTATTGCTGTGAAGAGACACCATGACTACAGCAACTCTTATAAAGGAAAACATTTAATTGAGAGTAGCTTACAGTTCAGAGGTTTAATCCATTATTGTCATGGTAGGAAACATGGCAGCATGCAGGTAGACATGGTGCTGGGGAAGGAGCTGAGAGTTCTACATATTTATCTGCAGGCAGCAGGAAGTGAACTATCTCACTGGGTATGGCTTGAGCATATATGAGACCTCAAAGCCCGCCTCTACAGTGACACACTTCTCCAACAAGGCCACACCTCCTAGTAGTGCTACTCCCTATGGGCCACACATTCACACACGAGTCTGTGGGGGCCATACCCATTCAAACCACCACAGCAGAGCAGGGTGATGCCATGCTCTCACCCAAAGTAAGAGGTCCTGGCTTTGCTCTATCCTCTGTTCTGAGTCATATGATCTCAAAATCAGTGAGTCAGCATGACTGCATCCCTAGGGTCTAAGAACACCTCTAGACCCTGCTGCCATGGCCTGGGCTCACAGTCTGGAGCAGACACAGCTTTTAGGGTTTTGATGAATGTCCATGCCTGTACCTACCCTGTCTTTGGCTCCCAAAAGCTGTCTGAGCTGTTTAGACAGCCAAGTTCCAGAAGCACTCACTGTGAGCCTTCTTGCTGTCCTGCTCCCAGCTTCTCCTTTCCTATGCCTGAGGACCTCTGTGGTCTCTTTCCCTCCCACCCTGCTTCCGGCAGCCCCCACCCATTGTGGTAGGAGTATCTGGACGTAACTGACATCACCCTAGTGTGATGGCACTGTCTGGACCCTTCTCAGCACAGCCCTTGTCTACAAACACTCCTGTTGTGCTAGACCTCTGAGCCATACTGACACAACTTCAAACCCATCATTTTAAAAGCAGCTCAAAGATGATGCATTCCCAGGCCGTTTTTGTGCCCCTCATGAACTTTCTGAACATGGGAGTAGGGGCAAGAAAAGGGGAGACAGTGGGGAAGCAATCACCTTGAAGGTGTTGGGTGTGTCATAGGAAGTTGTGGGTTCCAACAGCATACCCTGCCCGCTTGGTGCAGAGGCAGTAGGCACCCACATGCCCTGTCTTTCTCAGGGCTATTTCTGAGAAATACTGCTAGAAACAAGCCTCCAGCATACAGAGAAGTGACATGGACACTTGTCATTGTCTTTCCCTGTGTCCTGCCTGAACCCATGCCCATATCCATGTCTCCTAGGAAAACAGCCGATTACAGAAGGAGATCATAGAAGTGGTGGAAAAGCTTTCAGATTCAGAGAAGCTGGTCCTGCGCCTGCAGAGTGACCTCCAGTTTGTGCTGAAGGACAAGGCAAGCCTTTTTGCTGTTTCGAGTTTTCAGAGTAGTGCCTGTGGTTGGTGGATCATAGTCAGGGCATCACTGCTTGTCTTCTCCAAACCCTGATATGCTGATTTGTACATGTTTCTCACTTTCAGCTGGAGCCTCAGAGTATGGAGCTCCTGGCCCAAGAAGAGCAGTTTACAGCCATCCTGAAAGAATATGAGCTCAAGTGCAGGGTGCGTGCCTTTCCGAGTCTGCTTGGCCATCTTGAGCATCCCCGAGTCCTGCTCCTACAGCCTGTCCTGCAGCAGTGGCAGGAAAGGAGGACCACTACACAGGGCCAGCACTGTGGCTTCTCAGAAACTCCCTGGCTCTGACCCTGGAGGCCATGTGCGGCCTCCTCTCCCTCCCCTCCTTGGTCTACAGGTGCAGGGTGGCCCACAAGTGACTGCAGGAGCATCTTTCCCAGCAAGAACTTCTTATTCAGGCTGTGCTCAGCCATGCGTGGGCATTGCTTAGTTGTGCAGCAGATATCCCAGTGACTAGTCAATCCCAGGACAGAAGGTGTCCCTGACTGTACTCCCAGGGTGAATCTTCTTAAAGAAATTTCAGTGTAAGAACAGAAAGGAAAATCAGAGTTGACATGGTCTACTAATGATACTGGAAAGACCTTTGGTTTACAAAGTGATCTATCACAAATCCTTAGTCAGTTTTTGGTTAGGCTTAATTTATCAAAAGTTAATTTATGTAAAACTTACCAGAAACATTATTTACAAAGAGAGGCATATGCATGCTTAAAAACTCCTGCCCTTGAAACTGAATATACAGTAATGTGCTGTCTCGGCAAATGTAGGAGCTGATGCAGGAGAATTGCTTGCACCCAGGAGCTACAGGTCAGTCTTAAGCCAAACACATGCTTATAATCCCAGTGCCTGGGAGGTAGAGGCAGGAGTATTGGAGTTCAGGGTCATTCATCTTTGACTACATAGCCAGAGGGAAGTGCACTTGGGCCAACTGAGACCTTGTCTCCAAAAAGCAACCCCCCCCCCAAAAAAAATAAACCCCACAACAAAACAAATACATGGGAGCCTGGGCAGTGTCGCAAAATCTGTCTCAAAAACAAACAACAAAATCATAAGAGCCCACAGGCTCATTTGCTCCTTTATGTCATTGGCATCAAGAAGAGTAAAAGGATAAGTAATATGGGTGCTCAGGTAATGAGTGAGCACTTAAAACTGTACATGAGGTTGTAGTTCATTAGAGGACCCCCATACATAGCATGCTTAAGTTCTGGGTCTGGTCTCCAAAGCCAAAATAAAACAAACCCACTCAATAATAAACCCCACTGACAGAGATAGGAAATCTAAGGAGATCAGTAGAGTTTACTGTTCAGTCATTTATTTTTCTCATGGTTTTACTACAATAAAAATATGACAAACGATAATTTACAGCTGTCTGAAGACATTACTAAAGGATGTGGATGAAGCAGACAGCTGGCTTTAGTTGCATCTGATTCTTTACAGCTCCATTGACTGTAAGGCTTTGCTCTGAGTCAATTCATGCTGAAAATCGGTAGCTATTTCTGGGGATACCATTATAGGCATTGTTAGAACACCAAGAGTTTTATATAACATGAAAGTTGATTCCCACATTGCAGAAGGCTGTAAAGAATTAGACAGAAAACACTCAGAAATGGAACTGCTGCTGTTTTATGCATGTCCTTGGTTCCTCTTCCCATGCTATGTCTTGAGCTTCCTCCGGTTGGAGTGCCCTACAAGTTGCATGTCCTGGGAAGACATGTGGCCTTGCTTTTAGGGCCCTCTGGTTGGAACAGTCACAGGACTGGAGATATGAGCCTCTGTCAGGACTGATTGTTGTCATCCTTCCCAGGATTCTGCAGGACCCCAGACCTCCCAGGAAAGTGTACTAGAAGCTTCTTTTCCTACAATAATAAGCAAGTGTCTGAGCCTGCTCATCCAGACACATGTCATTAAAGGTGGTGCTTGTCACAAATGCAAACTCTCCATCCTCACAAAAGGATGTCTCTCCCAGTTCAATTTCCTGTTGCCCATCAGCCAGGCTTCTGCTTCCCAGATATTATCCTTTCTCTCTGCTAAGTGCATCACTGCTCTATAGCATTTAATCTAAAACAAATGGCCTAACAGCTATGGCTAAAAGAACCTCATGCCAATTCCACTGCAGCTGAGAGGAGAGAGCAAACACATAGCCCCAGACATGTCCCAAGATGTTGATCCCATGCACGTGACATGCCACCACTCTGGTGATAAGTAGCACCCGTTGAAAACTTGCCTGTCTTCACAGCCGCAACCTTTTCCCCCCTTGAGTCCCCTCCATATATCCAGTGATGTCATGTGGTATCCAGTGATATCCATGAGAAAGTCAAGAAATGGTTTCCCCAGTTCTGCTAGGACCTTTAGGTAGTAGAGTCTTAACTCTAGGTTTAGGGTTACATGCTGGAAGTCCAGAATCTACAACTGCCCATATGTCTAGCCTGTGGTGGACACTCACTGCGGATGGGGCTGGTCTTGGGTTTGGCCTTCCAAGGCTGAGTGGCTGCAGCAGCTGGAGGAGGTATCTGGCTCTGCCTACACAGGACCTACAGGATCGCAATGATGAATTGCAAACTGAGCTAGAAGGCCTGCGGGTACGGCTTCCCAGGAGTCGACAGAGCCCCTCAGGGACCCCAGGCACTCACAGAAGGCGGCTCCCTGGACGTGGCCCAGCAGGTAGGAGCTCAGTCCTGAGGGTAAGTTGAAAGTGGAGCTCTCAGACATGGCCACAAGGCTGCACGTTAATTTGGCACCCCAGAGGTCAGAGATGAGGAAAAGAGGGTGGAAGATTTTGTTAGGTTTGTAGAAATCACAAAAGTTATAATTACCTGACCCTGGAGGATACAGGTTTGCCCTAGGGACCTGCTTTTACAGGAAATCCTATGAGATCACAGGCAACTTTGTGGCATGGAAGGTCACTGGCATGGAAGGTCATATAACAAGGTGGCTAATAGTGGGCATGGGATATTCCCAACGGAGGGAGTCCTGGCTGCTGGGTTCAGTTGAAACCACACTACAGGCTCTCCTGCTCTTGGGCAGTGGGGTCAAGACAAAGGCCCATGTTCAAGTATTGTTGGACTTTTCTAGAGACTGACGGAGGGGGGAGGGGCCTGTTGTGGAGGTGTCACAGTCCATGTGGAGAACAAGGGGTACTTGGCTACTCTCTGCCCTCCCACTGGTTGTCCCAGGCTGTCACCAATGCAATCACTCCAGCTCTGCTTCTTCCGGCAGTATCATATGACACATATGACACTCACGGCCCCATCTCTCTGCTGCCCATGGAATCCAACAGCCCTGACTACCCCTACTGAGTTACGCTGTGGCAGTCCAAGCCCCTCCGCATTGTTCTCCAGTCTTTGAGAGCTCGAGTCTCCATGTACCCTACAGCTATTTATGTTGGAAAGCAGAAAAAAAAAATATACCCCAAAGAAACTTAGTAGAGACTTTACCTATGTGGGACATGAATGGCTGCCGGAATCCCTGGGGAGTCTCAGGAAGAAACAGAGAGTGGCCTTGGCACACCCTATGGGGCTAGGGTAGAGGAAGAAGGTGTGGGATGCAGTCACCTGTGCTGTTCTGACAGGAGCCTAGCCTAGTAAAACATGATGGTTGCTCCTCTGGTGTCTAGGGAGCCTGAGTTGCACAGAGCATGTGGCCCTGGTCAGGAGTGTGGGGATAGACCACTGTGGAGGTATTCACAATTCCCTCTGCACTCACCAGAGCCTTCACACACCAGGATTTCCAATGCTGGACTTAGGTGACTGGACCATGTCAGTGTATGATTTAAAAACGGATGACACAGAATCACCGAGAACACACAAGACCAAGACGGAAAATGTGAGCCCATGCATACATGTAAACATGTTCAAGAGTGTGGAGACTTGGGCATGAAGCTCTACACAGTAGGGAGGTTGTGAAGCTCTTGTCTTTCTGCCTTGTCTTCTCCTTTCCTCTGCTCCTGGCATCATCTGGAGCCAGATTTTAAACACAGTGAATACACCCTCTGACAAGGGTCTTTCAGAGAGTTAAAGGCCCTGATGAATCTAGTGGGAGCCTCCTCGTTCTCCGTTAGTAACCAACCAGTGATATGGTGGAGACTTGAACTATGCTGGGGAGATAGTTTAGAGGTTAAGAGCGTGTATTGCTCTTGCACAGGACCTGGGTTCAGTTCCTAGCAACCACATGGTAGCCCACAGCCATCTGTAATTCCAGTTGCAGAGCAACTGGCCTCCTCGATCTCTGGCCTCCACGGGCACTGCACACATGGTATGCAGATACATATGCAAAACACATACTCCTAAAATATAGATAAACCTTTTTTGAAAAAGACTTGAACGTCTGAGTTCTTTGTAGTGTCAACTTGCAAAGCAGTGTGATCCTTCCTTCCATCCCCAGAGTCCTCAACCACTATGTGCCTGGAGGGCGGAGTGACCCTTACCACCAGCCCCACGTTCTTTATACAGTGCAGGTGGAGGGCAGGAAGACCTGCACTCACATGTCACAGGTGGAAAGCTGCCATCTAGAAGTCAGATGAAAGGGGACAAGAAGTCAATGGAGGCATCCTTGGCATAGTGTCATAGAGTGTCTTCTTTGCAGGCAACCTGTTCATGGGTGACTCTACTCCAATGAGTTTGGAAACAGAGATAATGGTGGAGCAGATGAAGGAACACTACCAAGAGCTCAGGATGCAGCTGGAGACCAAGGTCAGGATTTGGGACTTCAGGCTGCAAGCCATGTGTCTAGCTCCTCAGACTGCTTAACAGGACAGGCCATTCTGTTCTACTATCATATCTTTGCGTTTTCTGGTAGATATGCTGGAAGCTTCTGGCATGACTGTGCCTGTATATCTTGATTATTTCCCTTCCCCTAGGGCTTCCAGGCTGTGGAGTGCTACCCCACTGGTCTTGTGAAGCCTCCTTCGTTGAAACATCCTCTAGACTAATGGTACTTGCCAGGTGCTTGGCCAGTCTTGGTCCCGAGCCCCCAGAGCTCACCCACCGACCCTACCCCAGGGTTACTGTGAAGGGGTCCATAGGCACATACACACCTTGGGAATATCACTATCCTGCCGTTCCCTTTTCTAGGCCATGGGACCTGGTCAGGTCTGGGCCATCAGCTCTTTTGAGCATCCTGCCTGATACCCCCCTGTTCATGTGTTATGCTGCTCATCAAATTGTTGCTAGGACTTCCTAATTCACTGCTCATCTTTCTTTAGGTAAATTACTACGAGAAGGAAATTGAGGTCATGAAGAGAAACTTTGAGAAAGATAAGAAGGAGATGGAGCAGGCATTCCAGCTTGAGGTCAGCGTGCTGGAGGGCCAGAAGGCAGATCTAGAGGCCCTGTATGCCAAGTCTCAGGAGGTCATCCTGGGCCTGAAGGAACAGCTGCAGGATGCGGCACGAAGCCCTGAGCCTGCAGCAGCCGGGCTGGCCCACTGCTGTGCACAGGCACTGTGCACTCTGGCCCAGCGGCTGGAGGTGGAGATGCACCTGCGACACCAGGAGCAGCTGCAGCAGATAAGGTTTGGACGGGTTTTTGTTCAGGGCGCTCACCAAGAACCAAAACTTGACCCTAGGCTTATGTAAACTGGTCAGGATGAAGAGCCTGGTAACAGGCAAGATTCCTTCCAACAAAGGCCCAGAGAACACATTTCTATAGAAGGATTTCGCTTTCAATCCACCTTGGGCCATGGAGCAGTTTGCTGTGTGGTGTTTGGACTCTGTTCTTTTACTCCTTCTCACTTGTCTGGTAGCAAGATAATGTATTCCCCATCACTGAATACTGAGGACATTAGAGAGTAGGTGTATTAGTCAGAGTTCTCCAAAGGAGGGACTGATAGAAGAGAAAATACACACACACACACACACACACACACACACACAGAGAGAGAGAGAGAGAGAGAGAGAGACAGACAGACAGACAGACAGACAGACAGACAGATAGACAGACATAGTAAAAGGGGATTATTAGAGTGGCTTACAGGCTATAATCTGGCTAGTTCAACAGTGGCTTTCTCTCAACAGAAAGGCCAAGAGTCTGGTAGTTCAGTCCATGAGGCTGGATGTCTCAGCTGGTGGAATCCTGAAGAAGTAGGGTTCTAATACCAGTGAAGGAATGCTTCAGCAATAGGGTAGATGACTTTGTCAATGAGTGTGAGGGCAAGCAGGCAAAAATCAAAAGCTTCCTTCTTCCATGTCCTTTTATGTGGGCTGCCACCAGAAGGTGTGGCCCGGATTTTGGGTAGGCCTTCTCACTTCAAGTGATTCAACCAAGACATTCCCTTACACATGTACCCAGTTGCTTGGGTTTTAGTTGATACCAAATGTAGCAGAGTTGACAATATTAGTCATCACAGCAGCAGAGGAAGGAAAATCCAGAAGCCCCTCTAAATAGACAGTTAATTTGGGTTGAGAAAAGTCTTGAAAAGCTAAAATATTTGTACCAGGAAGGAAAGGGTCACTTGGAAACTGTGAATGTGGTGGGTTTTATTGTGTCAGTTACCTGAGAAATGTCACCTGCCCTCTATTCCTTGAAGCTGACTTGGTAGAGTCAGTACGTAGTTACTGGGGACACATAGGCAGTGGAGGTTGTCACCCCACAAAAAATGGTCCTTCCTACCTCCTGGCCCAGCCACCCTCATGTTGGGGGCCAGAACCTCCCACTGGCTAGACTGAGCAGATGGTTCACTTGGATGTTATCTTGAGGCTTGTTGGGTCCAGATGTTGACAGTGAAGGGATGCATTCCTGTCATGTGAGAGCCACAGCTCAGGTGGCTGTCATGGTGTCAGTTCCTGTTAAAGTGGGCACTCTCCTTGGGGGGAGGGAATTGAGAGTAGCCAGAAAACAGGATGTGAAGGGGAGAGAATCAGAGCCTCTTCTCCCTCCCTTGGGGACGATAGCAGAGACACTGGGGACCTGAGGGAACTGACTGTTGCAGTCTTGAGGGGCAGAAGCAGCCATCTTCAGGTCACATGCTCTCCCCAAACCTTAAGCCATCTCCTCTTAAACATGAGGATTGTGTTAAGGGACTGGAACAAAGCTCCTTTGGGGCCTGGTGTGGCGCCTGAAGGCAGGGGCATGGGAGCCTTCTGTCTTGCAGCATCCAGGATGTGCCAGGCTCCTCCTTCCCGGGGAGCTGCTCAGCTGGGCACCCGGTAGCTTCTCCGTGGAGGTGGAGCCACAGCTAGTCCAACTGTACTTATGTCCCCTGCCAGGGTGCACAGAATGCCTCACCAAGCTGGGCGTTTCTGTCTAGCCCTCCCCTCACTCCTACATTCTCTCCACTTTCTCTGGGCTCATGAGACCCCAGGCCAAACCACTTATAGAGTTTTCAAGGGGAATTCTGAGTATGGGTCAATTTTCCCTTTCTCACTAACACCCAGTATCAGCGCTGCCCAGCAGCACTCAGTGCAAGGCCCCCAGTCAAACTTTATTAAGCACTTGCAGTGTGCCCAAGGACAGGAATTACCTTTAAGCTGTCAGACATGGTGAATGATTCTGTGCTGTGGAATCCACAAAGGACTCCAGGGAAGGAACAGGGCATCCTGACACAGAGTAGGGCTACAGAAAGGAGGGAGGAGGTTAGCTGGGCACTCAGAGCAGGAGTGGCTCTTTTCTTCCATGAGTTTCCGGAAGGGCCTGGGATTCAGCTGGCAGAACCCACAGTGTGTGACTGTGTTTCTGCAGGAGAGAGGCAGAAGAAGAGCTGAACCAGAAGCTGTCGTGGCTGGAAGCCCAGCATGCGGCCTGCTGTGAGAGTCTGTCCCTGCAGCATCAGTGTGAGAAGGACCAGCTGCTGCAGACACACCTGCAGCGAGTAAAGGACCTGGCTGCTCAGCTTGACCTGGAGAAGGGGTGGAGGGAGGAGAGGGAGCAAGAGGTCCTGGCACACTGTCGGAGGCAGCAGTTGAAGCTGCAGGCTGTGATGAGTGAAGAGCAAGCTCGGATCTGCAGGTCATTCACGCTGGAGAAGGAGAAGCTGGAGCAAACCTACAGGGAGCAGGTGGAAGGACTTGCCCGGGAGGCAGATGCACTGCGTGCTCTCCTGAAGGATGGAACCGCTGTGGTGAGTGACCAGCAGGAGAGGACACCCAGCTCCATGTCCCTGGGTCCAGACAGCAGGCCGCAGCCACCAGTCCAGCAAGCTGTCAGTCCTGATGGAAGGACAGGGGCGCCAGCAGAAGAGTGGCCTGGCCAAGAGAGAGCTAAGGGGAATGAACTTCCTGGTCAACCTTGTAATATAGTTGCCATGCCAAGGCCAGTCCCTACCCCGGTGTCCAGAAGGTCCTCGGAGAGCCTGGGTGTCAGAGACAACCATCAAGGTCCACTCAGTGCTGAGGAGGGAACTGTCCTAAAGGAGCCAGAGCCTCCTGCTAGGACCTTACCAGGCCAGGGCCAGAAGCTGCCCTTGCCCACTCAGCCCCAGATGTTGGAGCCATGGTTGGGCCCAACTGCTCTGGACAGGAAGCCAGCTCCTCTTGGGTTTCAGGGACAGGCTTCAGAGGAGCCAACTGGGGATACTGAGGGTGTCCAAGAGACTTGGCTCCAGTTCAGGGGAAAAGCTTCCAGCATGAGGCTCTCACTGCTCTGCTCTGAGCTCCCAGATCCACAAGAGGCCAAGTTTAAGCACCTTGCCATTCTCGGGGAGACAGAAGCCAAAGTGACATCAGTGATGTCAGAGAGTGAGATGAATGATGTGAAGAGCAAACTTCTGCAGCTGGAAGATGTTGTCCGGGCTCTTGAAAAAGAAGCAGACTCCAGAGACAATTACAGGTTTGTCACTGCTAGTGATAAAATGCAGAAGAACCCCTCAGACTTGGCCCTAGTGACCACTGTACAGTCCCCTCAGTTTCTAGCTCTTGACCGCCAGTGTGGCTGTGTAATTAATATTACTTGTGCAGAAATCACAAGCCCACTCCTGTCTCCTGTCTCCCCTGGTCCCTGGGTGTCAGCAAGTGGGTCAAGAAAAGAAGAGTAGGCCTTTCTGAGGCAGCTGAGCTGGCTCTGGTGTCCCCACATCTCACCTCAGGAGGACTATGCTTTGGAGGCTTCACATAAGTTGTGAGTTGTCTGAACCCTCTTACCTCCGAGTTTCAGAGAAGCAGGGGTTTGGGGTGCAGCATGCCTCTGTGCCAGGCTCTTGGATGAAAGTGAATCAACAGGGTACCATGCTAGTTGTTAGGCAGCAGCCAATGAGGCTTTCTGTGGAATGGGCCCCTGGCTGCAGTGCTTTGGGTTGGCCTGAGCACTGTCCGGTTTGGGGAACATTACTATAGAGCTGTAAATATTTCTGTAGCTGATGTCATTGGAATATCCTCCGTGGGAAGGAGGCTGAGGTTTTGGTCTGTTGGCCAGATGGCCAGGAGTTGAGATATGGATGGGTACCAATTCTATCACAGATGCAAGGATTCTGGGAAGGCTCGCCTAAGCTACAGGCCATGGCTTCCAGAGCCTTCTGGCTCCTTCTTTGGCAGTAGAGGGGAATTTGCAGGCACAGGATTGTGAACCATTTATACTTCTCTTCACTCCCACCATCCCTCCACCAGGGCACCAAGGAGATATCTGCTCATGTAGAGACAGACTACAGGTCAGTACAGGAAGCCCAGGCTGGTGACACACAGTAGGCACACATTTTGTCCCAGGATGGTGCGTGGTCACATATGAATGATACAACCATTATCACTAAAAGGTGAACTGCTCACTGGGGTTTAGGTATGGCACAGTGACATAGCATGTACTTAGCATGTGTGAGGCCCTGTGTTCTATACCCAGCACCAAAATGAATGAATAAAGCGGGATTGCAGACATGTAAATGTCACTATATAAACAGCTTAAGAAAGCAGACATGGCTTCCTTTCAGCAGGAAACTATCTTCCAAGAATTCACCAAAATAGGGCTGGAGAGATGGCTCAGCGGTTAAGAGCACTGGCTGCTCTTCCAGAGGTCCTGAGTTCAATTCCCAGCAACTACATGGTGGCTCACAACCATCTGTGAGATCTGGTGCCCTCTTCAGGCATGCAGGCAACATGCAGGCAGAATGCCGTATACATAATAAATAAATAAATCTTTAAAATAGAGCCCAGCCCCTGTGAATTCATGGTCAGGGAGGGGGAGACGTGAGTGGCCCATCAGCCCTCAGCCCTCAGTTCAGCACACTGCTCCTCTAGACAGGCTGTAGGTCGTCGCAGGGAGTCTGGGCTAGTGGCACATAGTAGGCCACTGAGCCATCTCTCCAGCCTCATTTGTCACTTTTATTAGCTGACATTCTTCTATGCAGAATTCTAGGAGAAGAGATGGGAGAGAAAAAGGAGAGGGGGTGCCAGCCTAGATAGTAAAAAAGGTTCTCTTAATAAAATTGAAGTTTGCCAGGTGTGGTAGCGCATGCCTTTAATCCCAGCACTCAGAAGGCAGAGACAGGCAGGTCTGTGTGAGTTCAAGGCCAGCCTCCTCTGCAGAGTGAGTTCCAGGACAGCCAGGGCCGCACAGAGAAACCTTGTCATAAATAAATGTCTCAACAACAACCAAAAAAAAAAAAAAACCAATAAATAAATTAAATTGTAGGACAGCCAGGGCCACACAAAGAAACCCTGTCTCAAAAGAAAAAAAAAAACCTATAAATAAAATAGATTGAAATGTATTCCTCCGTAAATATTTAAAGCAAAAAACAATACAAACCCCGGACATTTTTGATGGGCTAGAAGCCCAGCACCCTCCAGGCCTACCTGCATGGTACCCAAAGGGCTCGCTCTTCCTGCAGATATCTACAGGTGTTTCTCCACACCTTTGCCTCTTAAGCAGGTGTCTGTGCGGTGTAGAGTATTGTCCTCAGTACCCTGACTTCTGGTAATGCTAGTGTCTGAAGTTCCTGGGGATCTGATTAGGGGTCCGTTTGTTGTTTCTGCTGTCATTCCTGGTGGCCTTTTCACATGTCTGCTAATCTCTGTGTGCTCACATTTACCTGAGGTTAACCACAAGGAATCTTGAGAGCTTCAGCAGAGGGTGCTTTTCTGTATTGCCTTTGCAGAGAAGTGGGACACCACTCACCTGAGACGGCCCGGGCTTCTTTCTGTGCCCCAGCTGTGTGAGTGCCTAGGGTATAGCTTCTCTGCCCTCCTGATAGTGGTGCTGACACAGATCCTGTGCTATGGGCCAGCCCAGCTCTCTGAGGCATACTGCTTGCCCACAGCTTCAGTTCAGCTTCCAGTTTTTTGTTTGGTTTGGGGCCCTTGGAGTATGGCCTCTGTGAAGATGGCATACACTCCAAGTGACTTGGCTCTTCACAGGCTCTAGGTGTCTGCCTAGTCCAGGAGCTGAGTACGTGTAGGAGTTGTGGGTATGGTTCAAAGGGCCTGACGTTCAGGGAGTACACACCAGAGCTTGCTCCCCTGGAGATAGGGAATACCCTTGTGCTTGTCTCCTCCTGAGAGGGGATGCAGCCTGCAGTTTTCAATGAGCTGGCTGTGAGGTTGTGTCCAGCTTACCCCTTCCAGCTTTCAACTGGCCTCTTCAACTTTAACCACAGGGCTGAGTTTCAGAGGCTTTCTGAAGAAAACTTCATGTTGAAAAGTGACCTGGGGAGGATTCAACTGGAACTAGAAACTTCAGAGAGCAGAAACGAAACACAGAGGTAAGGTGGGCCTCATGGTTCCCTAGACCTGTGTCCTGCAGCCTATTGATACTCTAGAATGAACTTAGGAGGGGCAGGTCAGTGGGGGACTGTGAGAAGATGTGCAGGCTTCGGGGCTCTGCAGAAATGTCCCACATGGCACTTGAGGACTGGGGCTGCCAGTGTTTGGAGGGGAGCAGAGCCTAGCACAGCCTGATGGTGGTCCACTGTGCTTTTCTCCAGCCTTTACTATGGGCATCTGCAAGTCAGTGAGTCGGAGCTGGGACAGGGCTGAGCCCAAGCTATGACGTGATGTTTTTAATCTGCTTCTTTAACAGGCAGGAAATCGAGGTTTTGAAGACAGACAAGGAACAGGCCTGCTTTGACCTGGAAGAGCTTGGCACACAGGTTGGATACTGACTGGCATGAAGGTGCCACCTCCCTTTCTTAGTGTCTTAAAGTGGTTTCTCTCTAGTGAAAGAAGAGTAGAGAATTTTTTCCCTACAAGTTCCAGTTGCAGGCGACCCCAGCTCTCTTCCTCATGTCCCTAGCGAGGATCCGAAGGCCCCTCCCTAGGTTGGCAGCTCTCCCAACTGTTAGCAGTCATGACTGCCATCCAGTCTCCTTCAGTCTCCACATGGTAGTCCCTCCGTGAGTATCTGTGTCCTCACCTCCTCTCACGAGGACTCCAGTATCACCTCAGTTATTCTTTAAAGCACTCCTCTCCAAATCTAGTCAACTCTCTGGGGTGCTATGGTTAGGATCTCAAGATTTGAATTTTGGGGAGGACATGCCTCAGCCCTTAACAATGCCAGCCAAAGTACAGTATTGATAGATTCTTAGAGCATATTTAGATCCCCCAGTTTTCATACCTGTCCTCATTGGCTGCTTATGGATTGGATGCTGCATAATTGTATCAACTGAGTAGACTTTTGCCTATGTTCTTGGAAGACATGTGACTGGTGTTCCTACTGGGGAATCCCTGTTACCTTTTAGCTGCCATGCCAGCTTTCCCACCTGGCAACCCCCGTCTTCCCTCCCTTCCAGAAATGTCCTTTCAAAGTGTAATGTAAGTGGAACTATACCAAGTGTGGCCTTTGGGGTTGTCTTTTGTCACACATCACCCTTCCCTGGTGAGTTTTGGGGACTTTCTGTGTAGCCACAGTTTCTCATTGTTGCTATATCTGTGTTTCCTGTGTGTGTGTTCTTCTGAGTCGTATCATGACACTGTGCTCTTAAACACTTCAGCAGGTGTGTTCCCAACAGGTGCATCTTTTACTAAACGCAATCTTGCTCTAATGCCGAAGAGACTTAACTGCTAGCTCAGGTCATACTCACATGGCTTCAGTGATCCAAAAGTTACACAGTAAGCAGCTGGCATATTGCATGTAACTATCAGACCTTTTTTTTTTGGCATAAGCCAGCCACTTTGTCTTGTTTGCATAGTGAAGGGGTTAGAGAATGAGCCTGGCACATCTCTGGTGATGTGCCTTGACCAGCACCATCATGTAGCTGAGAAGACTGGATAGCTGAGGTGATCAATAGCATTCCTAACATGCAGGTCTGTGGGCATGGCACTTCTCTGTGGGGCCAGGTTCTGAGGAGTGTCCTATGCAAAGGTACCAGAGGTCAGCATCCAAGAGGGTCAGGTGGATACTTCTTCCCATGCATCCCATGGAGACTCATGGAAGCTCAGGGTGGCTTCCTCACTGGACCCATGTCTAGTCACATGGCAAACAAGGACCCAGGGGACACTGCTGGGTACAGATATGTAAGCATGGTCTTCTGCAGTGACTCATTAGCTCTAATTGAGCCAGAATACCTGCTTTTCTCCGTGACACTGGCTTTTGGAAGAGACTGTTCTCTCACAGGCTGTCCCTATTCTGTCTCTGTTAGCTGCTTCCTCAGGGTGCCATGCTGTTTGGTCCTATGTTACCTGTTTGACTTGCAGACCAGAAGAATGATAAAGACTAGAAGGCATCAGAAGGGTAGTTTGGTGGCTATGGTATATAATGACCGCTGGTGGCCTGGGTTGTCTCTTGTCTTACAGAACAGAGCAGGGTTTCTAGTTCTCAGCTCTGCTGGCTGCTAAGGTTGGATCATCTCCTGCCTTCTGTGTACAAGTACAGCCCACTTGCCCAGCTTCTTTGATTACTTAAAATGTCTCCAGGAGGTGCCAGATGCCCACAGGGAGAAAAAGTCAGCCCTGGTTGGGAAACTCTGGAATGATCTGAATTGAGCTGCTGTTTAAAGGCTTTTTTTTTTTTTAAATATGTTTTAACTCTTTTTACTGTAGACTCAGAAATACAAAGATGAATTGTCACAGCTCAACTGCAGGATCCTTCAGCTGGAAGGGGACACTTCTGCCCTCCATACCCAGAAGGAGGAAAATCGTGTTGCCATCCAGCTGTTAATGCAGAAGCTGGAGGATGCAGGGTGCCGGGAGGAGCAGCAGGTCAGAGGCCAGGCTGTACCTAGGGAGTGGTTGGAAGGTTGTCTTTTGGGCCTACTGGGTGGTAGAGACCAAGGAGGTAGGTGGGTACCCCCAAAAGTGAAGTAAAGGGCGAGCCCTGGAGAAATGGGTCAGCCCGAGCAGCTCTGGCAAAGCCACCAGGATGTAGAAAGGGACCAAACTGTGTTACTGCAGGAGACAGGAGAGCAACTGGTGAGGGTCTCCAGCTTTCTTAAGTAAATAGCAAGAGCCTGAGAGTGTCCATGTGTGTTGGCATTGTAATTTTGCTTGTGAAGATTGTACCTAAAAGCATTATGGATTTGGCTGGAAGTGTTTTTATTGATGTCCTGTTTATAATAGAAAAGCAGGGCCAGAATCAATTTGAACATCAGCAGTAGGTGAATGAGTAAATGATGGCGCAGCCATTAGATACCATGTTCTCAAATAGCAGTGTTTGGGAATGATCCAGGTTCCATAACTGCAGGACACTATGTGCTTTCTGATACAAGCTCACAGTAGATGTGCACTTGGATAGAAGAGGGTAAAGAAATTAGGTGTGGGCCTCAGGCTCTCAGGGTCATGGGAGATAAAAATTCTGCAGTCTGTAACTTTCTTATTTCTGTGTCTGTGTGTCAGGCTCTGCTTATGATTATGAAAATATTTTTGGGTTTTTTTGTTGTTTCTTATAAACAGGGTGTCCAAATCCAAAACCTTGAAGTTGAACTTGAACGTGTAAATGAAGAATGCCAGGGCTTACGACTGTCACAGGCAGAGCTGACAGAAAGCCTCAAAGAAAGTCAAGACCAGGTGGGTAGATGAGGTGGTTGGAAGTACTTGGTCTAGTCCTAAGCTATGAGAAGTATCAACAGGAGGCTGACAGATCTAGCCCAAAGATGTTATTGGGCCAGCCAGATGCTCCACAGCTGACCAGGAACTCACTGGGCTCAGAGGCATCCCCATTCTGTTAGTAACATGGACAGATCAGCTTTGCCTCAGACACGATCTCTGATAGAGCTAGGCTTCTCACTCCTGTCTCTGGGATCTTGGGGGTAAACGGACTGTGGCAGCCGGTGCTCTGAGCTGTCAAGGGTGTTCTGTGTTTCAGATAAAGCATCCAGCATCACTTATTGAACTTGTGTTTCAGTCT
This sequence comes from Peromyscus eremicus, assembly GCF_949786415.1. Lineage (NCBI taxonomy): Eukaryota > Metazoa > Chordata > Mammalia > Rodentia > Cricetidae > Peromyscus > Peromyscus eremicus. The sequence continues at coordinate 124,170,245 of NC_081419.1, read as the reverse complement.
TACCTTTAATTGCTTGATTGAAGGAGTTGGCTAACTTATGCATAGTTTAATAGCAGAGACTGCTCATAGCCATGTTGAGCTCTGTGGCTCTGGTCCCCTGGGTTTAGGACCTTATGCTGCAGTCAATTCCATCCCTGTCCCCAATGTCCTCAATGCCTTGTATATTAATCACACTCTAGGACCTGAGCCATAGCCAAGTCTCAGGACCATGAAATCCCTTCCCTGAGTAAGGAAACCAGGCAGGGCTCACATGGCCTGTACCTCACTCTGGTCACATGAAGTAGGTCATGATGGATAGTGAATAGAACAGAACCTGATCTAGCAGCCGTTGTTTTGAGGGTTCCAGACACAATCTTTCCCTACCACATTGCATGGAGACACTGTGGCTAGTGGGAACTTAGTTCTGAGTCCCCGAAGACTGCTGTACACACACAGGCAGGTCCCACAGCACAGGGAGTGGGCCTTTATGTCCTCTCCAGGGTGACCTTAACAGAGGTTATAACACTAACACTTTCACTATGTCTGATAATGACTCTGCATTTATCAGTCATGCCAAAACTTGTCCTTACAGCTGCACAGTGCCCAGCTGTCACTGGAGGCTGCACAGTCCCAGCATGGCCGGATCGTCAAGCACCTGCAGGAGCAAATGGGTCAGTTGGTTCCTAGAGCTCATGTAGTTGAGCTACAGCACCTGCTCAACCTTGAGGAGGAGGCTGGGAGACGCCTAAATGCACAGCAGGTGAGTAGGGATGTGCCACTTCCTGCTAGCTGCTTGGGAAATGGCATTAAGGACAAGGAATATGGAATAGAAAGGGACATCTAATAGAAGCTGAGGGTAGATCAGGGTCATAGTTGAAGACTAGGAAGCCAGCCAACCAACCCTAATGGCCCCTCCAGCCAGGGTCCACAGGTCCTCCCAACTCAGTTTGTCTTCAGATCACACCATCATAGTCATCATTGGTGAAGAGTGACATCATTGTGGAAACTCATTGGGTAGTGGTCATTTATGATTAAGATTCTGAGGACAGAGTGGTCTACAGTGTCTCCATGAACTAGAGAAAGAGGTGGTTACTATATATAGCCTGGGAGACATTGCTGATATCTGCGCAGCTAGCTGATCATCTATATCATGCTCAGATTTGTGCATTTAGTCATTTTTTCACTTAAAAAACCACCCAGGGGCACTGCTTGTGGTACAAGCACTGGTGTGTGTAACTTCTGTGCAGGAAGAATACAGGCAGCAACTGAAGGCCAAGGAGGACCAGGTGGAGGATGCTGAGGCTCGGTTACGCAATGTGGAGTGGCTGCTCCAGGAGAAGGTGGAGGAGCTTCGAGAACAGGTGAGTACAGCCTCTTGCCCTTCCTCCTTATGGCCCAGGAAGGCTCTGTTTCCAGAGATCCATGAAGGAAGGGTTCATTCAGAAGCACAGGCAGAAAGTGCATAATTTTTCTTTAGTAATTGCTAATCCAGGGAGATGGACTTCTCAATACATGTCATACTGTATTTGTATATCATTCCAAAATTGTGGCTGCCATTCTCAGGGTGGACACTATTCATTCATCCTTTGGCTTATCAGTCATCAGATGCCCCTCCCTAACCCAGGACAGGTTCTTTGTGAAGGCTGTCTGAGGGATCTCACTCTAGAGGCAGAGACAGACCTTAGATAGCACAGGTGATCTCAGCTTTAGTCCTTACTCATACTCTGAAGATTGGAGATTGGAGGGAGGGTCAAGGAGGGTGAGCAGAGCCACTCACTCAGAGGCTGTGCTATCCCTGGCAGGAGCCAGGTGGACTTAGCAAGGCTCTCTACTGGGTCAGACTATCCTGTATGTTAGAGGGGGAAGGCATTTGCACTGTGATCACAGAGCAGCATGGGAAACACACCCTCCTGTGCTGGGTGCCCTGTGGATGAGGTATATGGTGTACCCAAAGGACCCTTAAATGAATCCAGCAGGACGAGACATGTGTGCCTTTCCTTCACAGGCCTCATGGGCTGTGTGGAAGGATCTAGTCCAGAGTCACCCTGTGTAATCTATCCTCTTCTGCATCTTCCTCCTCAACCTCACTGTCTCCTGGACTCCGGTTACAATGTGGCCTCACTTCCACTTAACCCATTGTATTCACCTGTTTATCTCTTGTCTAAGAAACGTTAATTCTGGTCAAATTCTGTAGCTGCTACACACTTCCCACGCCTGCCCTGCTGAAGGGACCTCCCTGCCTCAGCTCCCCTAACCTCACAGCACTGTCCCTGCTGCATATTTCACAGGACACGCTGTTGATGCTTCTGACCCCTCGCTACCTAATGCCCTACACCTGCCCTACCTCTTATGAACATGTTTTTTGGCACTGTCTAATCTTGTTACTGCCTACATACCAGTCCTCCCAGCTGCTGGCTCAACCAGAGACCTTGGGGCCGTGGCCACCTCCTCCCTTACACCTTGTATCATATCTCAGCTTCACCTTGGACACCAAAGCCAGCCACTTGTCATCCCACCTACTCCTAACTGGCTTCCTTCATCCTCCCTTGTCTGCACTCAGCCCAGGGGCAGAAGCCAGCTTTTAAATCACAACAGTCTTAACAAGTAAGATGTGCTGAAAAAAACAAAAATTCTAAAGGGCTGGGGAAACAGCTCAGCTGGTAAAGTGTGGGAGGCAGGCAGACACAGGATTCCTAGAGTTCTCTGGTCAATCAGCCCTAGCCAAAGGAGGGATGGCAATACACCTTTTTTTTTTTTTTTTTTTTTTTTTTTTTTTTTTTTTTGGTTTTTCGAGACAGGGTTTCTCTGTGTAGCTTTGCGCCTTTCCTGGAACTCACTTGGTAGTCCAGGCTGGCCTCGAACTCACAGGGCAATACACCTTATCAATTAAGAGTGCGCACTGCTTGCTCTTACAGAAGTACTGGAGTTTGGTTTCTAACATCCAAGTTGGGTGGCAGACAACTGCCTTTAACACCAGCTCCAGGGGATCCAATGCCCTCTTCTGACCTCCAAGGGCACCAGCACTTATGCCTGTACTCACACACACAGACACACAACATACATATAATAAAAATAAAAAAGAAGCAATTGAGGAAGACTCCAGACTTCAACCTCTAGCCTCCAGATGATTGTATACACACATCAACAGACACACCTAAACACACACACACACACACACACACAAAATTCTGCTGATAGAGTTCCCTTCCTTTGCCTTGCTCCACATTACATAATTGAGCCCTTCTGCCTCCTTGTCATGAATGTCACATGTCAGAAGCATTTGGACACATTTCTGTCTTTCTACAGTGTCAGAACTGATTAGATTAGTCATAAATTCACAAGCTGCTATATCCCTGTCCTTGGCTACAGTTTGACAAGTACTTCTGATTTCCCATGGTAACTGCCCACTGACAATCATAGGTTCTTTTATTGCAGACTTAATATTAACTGTTGTACTACATACTGCATTTCACACAATAATCTACCAACATGTAGGCCACAGGATGAAAGAACAGGTCAGACTGTGCAGCATTCAGGGGGTGTCCTGAAGTTGAAGATGGAGCTGATACAGGTGTACAGAAGAGCGAGACAGTGAGGCAGACAAGGAGTGCAGGCACAGAGCTGGACACTGCAGGTGTGTCAGGTCAGGTAGAGGCCAAGGGTCAGCTTGAGCTAGCTCAGTGTCACATGCAAGAAAAACTACGCTTGAACTGCAGCCCGGGAAAAAGGCAAGATTCCTCCCCTGTGGCAGTTTTCCTGGATGAGGCTTGGGCTGAGGGACCTCATGACTAGAAGTGTGTCCGCTGCATGCTAGCCCTGCACTGCTGCTCCCTTTAGTCTCGGGCAAGGGGTTACTGATGGAGTGGCTGAGCTCCTGGGCCTGGTGTTTCTGACACATTAGTTGGTGCCTCCTGGTGTGCCGCAGATGGCTTCTTTACTTGAATATACAGGACACAGCCATGCTTTTCTTGCCACTTATATTCCAAACACAGTAATTCCATTCGAGGCTGTTGCTTTATAACATGGAGCCATCCAAGGCTAGGCACCAGCTAAAAGCTGCTACTCACACAAGAATAATCTAGGACAGGCCCAGCCTGTTCTCACTTCTACTCCAAGTCTGTGGAACCATAGCTGTCCCCAAGCAGTGCCAGCCACAGGGCCTCTGTATGCGTCCTTCCTCTGCAGTGCTCACGCCGGCTTTGACTAGCCTTTTGACTTTACTCCTATCTCTGTCCTTAGAGAGGCCCTACCCTGTTCATCCCACCACAATGGCACACACTGCTCCGGTTCCTTTGCACGTTTGTTTCCGGCTGCCTCCATTGTTAGCGTGTTCTGCCAGAGTAGGCACAGTGATTATGTCCATGTACTCCATGTGGCCTCTTGGAGCCCAGCGCTCAGATCTCTGTGCCTATGTGTTTTGAACAAGGACACAGCAAGGGCCACTGCCTGGAGATGTCGGTTTCCATCACTGAAACCTGTCCAGACTCCCTGTACCTAGTAACTGGCTCACACACCTAGCTACAGGGTGGCTGTAATGACTCAGTGTGTCCCACATGGCATCACCATGGCAGAGCTCATAGACATGTGTTCTGGAAACTTGAAGGTTTCATTGTTTCTTCACTTAACAGCAGGGTTTTCATTTTGTGGCAAAGACAGTCATAAATTTGTCTTAAGTTTTCTCCACATAGTTCTGCAGATTCTCACTTTTCTCCCTTATGTCAGGGAACAGAAATTTGTCATTGTATCCAGTATGTATGTGTGTCAGAAGTCAAGAACGCCAAGGGTAGGGCTGGAGCAGAGGATGAGGGGCAGGCTGGCCTAGCAGCCTGCAGCAGATCACAGGAAGTGTGGCTCTCTCCTCTGTCTAGTTGGAGAAGAACACCAGATCTGATCTGCTGCTCAAGGAACTGTATGTGGAAAATGCCCACCTCATGAAAGCTGTTCAGCTCACAGAAGAGAAGCAGCGAGGTGCTGAGCGGAAAAACTGTGTCTTGGAAGAAAAAGTTCGAGCTCTCAACAAACTGATCAGTAAGATGGCACCAGCGTCACTTTCTGTGTAGAAGCTGCTGATTCCTAGAGTTCATGTGAAGGAATGTCTTTTCAAATAATGCGACTCTGATGCCATAATTTTCTATGGCTCACTAGCCACACTTCCTAGACACGTAAGGACTGAGTCCTGTTCACCCTACAAGCATTCAAAGAATGTCTACTATGTGCCAGGTGCTGGGAAGTCAGTCTAGGTAACACCCTGGGTTAAGTCCCCAAGTTTGAAAGACAGGCTCTCAGCAAAGAGCAGCAGAAAGAAAGTGGCTGAGCATTTTGAGTGTTGTGCTTTGGGCTGGAAGACTGAAATGCAGAATCAGGTTCTGGGTGGGCTCTGTCAGAATCTGGGTGGGCTCTGTCATCAGAGCTCTCTGTGTGGGTCAGTACACCCCAGGAAGAGGGCGTCCCCCAGCAGTCCTCTGCTGCTCCTAGAGGTGGGAGGGAGGGAGGCATCTGAGGTGGTGGGCTCAGGGATAGCAGTGTTTGTTGATGCAAGTGCAATCTCATTACAGAAATGTTATCACACTGGAAATTGTACATATTTTTTTAAAAAAGGTATAGTTTTATAACTGAGATATACCTAAATTATGACCATTTGGTTTACTACTGTGATATGAAAAGTTACTGTATTTTCAATAACTTCTTTCCTATTAAAATTTATTTAACTCTTTAAGTTTTTTAAAATTGTAAATTATTCACACATAAGTAAAAAGTTGTATTTATCACTATGGGGCTAGGAAGAAGGTCCAGTGGACAAAGTGCTTGATGGACAAGCATGAAGACAGCGTTTGGACTCTTCCAATAAAAATACAAACAGGGATGGATAGGTATAGTGGCACATGCCTTAATCCAGTGGTTCTCAACTCGTAAGTCACAACCCCTTTGGGGATCACATATCAGATATTTATATTATAACTCATAACAGAAGCAAAATTGCAGTTTGAAGTAGCTATGAAATAATTTTATGTGGGAGGCACCATAACATGAGGAATTGTATTAGAAGGTTACAGCATTAGGAAGGTTGACAACAACTGCTTTAATCCCAGGCGAATCTCTGACTTTGAGGCCAGCCTGGTCTACAGAGAGTTCCAGGACAGCCAGAGCTACAATAGTAAGAAAAACAAAAAAACAAGATTCTCTACTCCAGTCAGCTCTTCACCCCAGAAGGGAATGCTCTTAAAGAGTCTAGTTTTACTAACCAGTAAAATACTTAGTCTCAGTATAGTTGCCTTATACCTGTTAGTAAACTGGTTGCAACTCTGTGGATTTGGTGTCCCGGGTTTCCGCACCAAAAATGAAGGTAAATTGGTTGCAACAACTCTGGGGAAAGGTATCCTGAATACCTGGGGAGTCAGGCAACACCTTGAGCTGCTTAGGACAGCTCTGATGGCTGAGCTGCAAGGAGACAATTCAACCCTGGAGGGTGAGGTATCCCAGACATCTCAAGCTGCTCAGAACAACAGCTCTGCCCTGAAGGTGTCCCAGACACCTAGAGCTGTTTAGCACAGCTCTGATGGCTGGAACTGCAAAGCAGCAGCCCAGCCCTGGAAGGGAAATTTTCCTGACTTCTCCGGAGAGTCAGGCCTGGAACTGCTTCAGCAGGGAAGGGTATCCTGACTCCTCAGGAAAGTCAAGGTATACCTGGTGTGATGGGGGATGGTCTCACCGCAGGATATATCAATCCTACTCCTCTCCTGGAGAGCCTCTACAGCTGAGCTTTGCTCAGCCCCCACTTAAGGGGGCTTCCTAGCAGAGCTCTGCTTCTCCGGCCTAAGATGTTGCTTCTTTTGCTTTACTCTGTGAAAGGGGAAACCCCTGCAGAAATGTAGATATCTCCTCGGGCTCCTCCGGAGCAAAGTGTTACTTTTCAGCTTGCTGTGTCCACTGAAAAGATCTCAGCAAAGGTCTGTTCAGCTCCTCCTTGCCCTACTCTTTCAGCTCTCCCTTATTTTGTCCACTGGGGGATGTCTCAGCAAGGATCTTCTCTATGTCAGTGAATGAAGATCTTCACACCCAAAAAACTCTTTTGAGAAAAAGATTTATTTGAAAGGAGTAGTCCAGGAGAGTAGCTGCCTCTACCAGGATGGAGAGAACAGCCTTTTTTTTTTCTAACTGACTAGGCAGGGCGATTTACACAGGAAGTCTAGGGGGTGGAGTCAACCCTGGGCCCAGGATTCTACTATCCTGCTCTGTGATTGGTTGGTTTCACAAGTCAGTTGGCCAGGGGCAGAGATGGCTCTGATCTGACTGAACCAAACTGTGTTTCTTTCTGCCCCGATCTGAGCCATCTTTCCCTAGTTCTGGGCTCCAGGGTCAGGGTGGATTTCTTTAGCCAGCCCCTTTTTCCTACAATACCAGTATAGGCATTGTCAAAACTCACAGTGGGGTGGTGGTGGTAGTGCACACCTTTAATCCCAAGCACTTGGGAGGCAGAGGCAGGTGGATCTCTGTGAGTTCAAGGTCAGCCTGGTCTACAGAGCAAGTTCCAGAACAGCCAGGGCTACACAGAGAAACCCTGTCTCAAAGAAAGAAGGAAAAAAAAAGAAAGAAAAAGAAAACCACCTCCCAGTGGGTGCACTTCTTTACTTTGGGTTCTGCCTGGAACTGAAGTACAAGGTGAGAGGGCAGGAGATATGCGTCAGCTGTAAAGCTCCTGCTGCACAGATATGAAGACCTGAGTTCAGATCTCCAGAACCCTTATAAAAATCTGGCTGTAATCCCATCCCAGGAGAAGTAGAGACAAGAGGTTCCCTGGAGCTCACTCTCCAGCCAGTCTAACTGAATTAGTAGGCTCTAGGTTCAGTGAGAGACTCTAGCTGAAAAAATAAGGTGAAAGCCATGCAATGGGGGTGCACACCTTTAATCCAGCACTCAACATGCCAAGGCTACACAGAGAAACCCTATCTCAAAAAAAAAAAAAAAAAAAAGCAATTGAGGAAAACATCCAACACTCAATATCTGGCCTCTACATATATGTGCATTAGCAACCACGTGTACACACACAAAGTAGATTGGTTAAGGACTGAAAACATGATCAGCTAACTGACATTTACAGAAAACTGACTCCACTCCCAAATCAGCATTAGTAAATAAACCTGTAACAATTACCATGATGGACCTTGTTTGGGGCCTTAATACAAGTCTCAAAAAATTACAGACTGAAGTAGTATCAAGTGTGTTCTGTCATCATGATATCTAATACTGTATATACTAATCAAAAATTTAGGAGGTGAATGGGATCAAAACATATTGTATAAAATTCTCAATTTATAAAAATTGTTTTTTAAAATTAATTTTAAAAATATATTCTCTATATAAATGAAATCAAATTAGAAACCAAATCCTAGCACTCAGGAGACAGAGATGTAGATCTCTGCGAGTTCGAGGCTAGCCTGGTCTACATAGTGAGTTCCAGAATAGCCAGAGCTACATAGAGCCTGTCTCAAACAAACCAGCAACATCAAAAAGAATCCAAAACCAGACTGAGAGCTGAAGCTAGGCGTGGCAGCTCAAGACTGTAATCCTAGCACTTAGGAGGCTAAGGCAGGGCACCAGCAGTGCCAAGGTCTCCTCTGGGCCCTTACAAGGATGCTGCTCATCTACACAGTGTAAGTTACCTGCTCAGCACTGTCCAGCCTCCTCCAGCCTCCTCCAGCTCCTGAAGAAGGCTCAGCCTCACCTTTGGCCTACTAAAACCTTCACTTGGCCAAAATAACTCTTCCTGGGGGCTTATTCTACTGCTAAGGAAACAGATTTATTTCCCTACCCCTGGATGTTTCCATCTTCTACTAGATAAATGTTTGCTACTTTTGAAAAAAATGTATCATGAAAACAGATTCGAACTGAAGACTGTTGATTTTTATTTATAAAAGTACATCGTTTACTGTGGGAATGCAATGATTAGAGATATAGCTTGTAACAAAGCTTAACAGGTGGCAGATTATACTTGTAGCCACATGCTCCTGGTCTATAGTCTGCTCTTTGATTTTTGTTGTCTTGTCTTTTGAGGTGCTAGGGATGGAACCCAGAGTTTCTCAAATGCTAAGCAAGTGCTCTAACACTGAGTCCCCCCACCCCAGGTGCCCTTCGTGGTTATTTTAGAGCATGTTTGTAAATTTAAAATCAAAGAAGGAAGGGAGGTCCAGTGAGGATGTTTCCATGAGCTAGACTTAGCTTCACACCTGGCAGAGCCTGAAGTCCCTGCTGTCGTCATCCTGGAACACAGTCAGGACAGCACATGCTCCAGAACCCCTTGTCTGATTAACTGCTCACACTTCCACCGAGGCAAAAAGTGCTACGAGCAAAAGGAAGCAGAAGGGAAAGAATGAGAGAAATGATTAGGAAAAAAATTTAATTATATTTCACATCAGTAAAAAGCAACAGTTATTATATACCTTATCAACTTCTACAGCTAAGTAAATAAAATTAACTAATTTGCTATTTTTATTTATTTATTTATTTATTTATTTTGGTTTTTCGAGACAGGGTTTCTCTGTGTAGCTTTGGAGCCTGACCTGGAACTTACTCTGTAGCCCAGGCTGGCCTCGAACTCACAGAGATCCACCTGCCTCTGCCTCCCGAGTGCTGGGATTAAAGGCGTGCGCCACCACCACCTGGCCTAATTTGCTATTATAACCAAGTAAAATTGATACTACTAAGAGATGAACACTACTAGTAAAGTTATTATTTTTATAAAAGTCATTGCCTAATTCTTAAGATTTATTCATTTTTATTTTATGTGTATGACTGTTTTGCCTACATGTATCTATGTGTACCACATGTATGCCTGTTGCCCATGAAGGCCAGAAGAGGGCACTAGATCTCCTTGGACTAGGGTCCTCCGCAAGAGCAGAAAGTTTACTTAACCACCTAGTCATCTTTCCAGCTCTTTATTCACCAAGTTTTTAAAAATTATTAAGTGTTAAACACACAAACACTGAGTGATACATTTGATAGTTGCTTTAACACCATATTCATAAGTATTAAAGAATACATGTTAAGCATATCTCCACTAGTGTCTGAACTATGTGGATGACCTACACAGATACACAGTCAGTTTTAGGTGTAGCCAGATATATTTTTAAGTAACTAATTTAGTATGCATGCATGCATGTGTGTGTATGTGTGCATGTGCAGATACAGACATGCATAGGCCATAGCATGCATGTGAAGGTCAGAAGACAACTCTCAGGAGTTGGTTCTCTCTTGCCATCTTATGGGATCCAAGGATTGAACTCAGGTCATTGGGCCTGTGTGCTAGTACTTTTATTTACTATGTCATCTTGCTGGCCCATGATCAGGTATTTTAGAAATTCCTTAACATTAAACAGTAGGGTTTCAAACACAGATAATGTAAGTTGTTGAGGCTGTTCACATGTCCACACAGGAGCAAATGAATAGGCTCAGGCCTCACTGGCTCAGCACACAGTGGGCAGATCAGCAACAGAGCTCCAGAAAACCTCAACAAATTGAAAGCATTTCCACTCATCTTGCTGAGGACAGCTTTGCTCCTGGCAACTGCAGGTTCCCATGGCACCTTCAGAACACAGATTTTTTTAAAACCCCTTAATTCATCATCTGGTTTTTTGGTGCAGTATGTTTAAGGAGACACATGGGAGAGAACAGTTGGTTTAACAAAGATTTTAGGCTATCTTTGAAATCAGTTCTACAGACCTACTTTTGGGAAATGAAAGCTGCACGCTAATAAAGCAGATCAGTCACCCTCTTGGGCCAGAGCACAAGATGACTAGAAGTATTCTGTTCCAGGATGTAAACATTCAACAGCATGATTTAGGGACAAGACACTAACTGGTTAACACCCACATGGCAGGACAGGCAAAGAAGAAAGAGTGGCCCTTATCTTCCTTTACTATGACTTCAGAAAACGGGGAGAGGATAAAAATGAACTGGGTTAATAAGAAGTCACAGCTCTTCAATGACAATTATGGTGATATTTTATTTGTATTAAAATGTTATTTGTATGTTAATAAATAAAGTTGCCCGGGGGTCGGAGCTATTAGCAAGCCATAGGAAAGCAGGGCAGTGGTGGCGTACACTTGTAATCCCAGCACTTGGTAGGCAGAGCTGGGTAAGTCTCTGTGTGTTCAAGGATACAGCCATTATTGGACACACATGCCTTTAATCTCAATACCAAGCAAGAAAAACCTGGAGGCCTATACAGACAGGCCGTGAGGAGGCGGTCATGTGGTTGGGTTTACAACCAATGAGAAGGCAGAACAGGAACACTATATAAAGACTTTAACACAGGGGTAGCCTAGTTTGGAGAGGTAGGACCACCGCAGGAGGAAGGGTAAGGTTTTAGCTCTTAGCTCTGACCTCTTGGCTTTCTTTTTTGCATTGGTTCTGTGTTTCTTATTTAATAAGAAGGTTGGTTACATCTACAGACAATCTTATCCTATTAAGCTTACATATTAAGTACTTAAAAGTTCTTGATCTACACCATGATTTCTTGCTCTAAAGAACAAGGTTAAAATGAGGTATAAGCTGAAAATGGTTGCTTAAGAATTTTCATAAATTCGCCGGGTGGTGGCGGCGGTGGTGGCGGCGGCGGCGGCGGCGGCGGCGGCACACACACCTTTAATCCTGCTGCAGACCTCAGGAATGTATCATAAGAACTCAGCTGGTTATGGCAAAGTCACTACCTGGAGGGATCAGGGAATTCCTCCAGAGGAAGCCAAATTCCAAGAAGTTTTTGGTGTTATTTGGCTTGTTATAAATCAGCTGTATTTTGTTATGAAAATCAAGTGTGCCTTCATAGTTTTCCCAATTGACTTTTCCCTAAGAAGGGCTAACAGTGTGGACTGATCACTCTCTGGACATACACATTCCAGGTATTTGGAGAACAGCCTCAGGAAAGGCTTTCTCTGGAATCAGATATCTCCCTTAGCCACTTTCAAGGATTAACAGAAGACACCGCCTAGGTGGGCGCCCAACTTTCAATGACTAACAGTGATAGCAGCCCACATGCAAGTCTCCTGACTTAAGGTAAATTCCACAAGGAGATACCCCCTAGGTGAGGTGGACGTTAAGTAAATAGCTTTACACAATTTAGCTCGGACCCTCCCTTTTTATACAGGAACTTCCAGGGCACGTAGAAGATGGAGAAGAGAAAAGAGAATGGAAGAACTAGATGGGTAAGAACTTGAGAGGAAGCCGGGCGATGGTGGCGCATGCCTTTAATCCCAGCACTCGGGAGGCAGAGGCAGGTGGATCTCTGTGAGTTCGAGGCCAGCCTGGGCTACAGAGTGAGTCCCAGGAAAGGCGCAAAGCTACACAGTGAAACCCTGTCTCGAAAAAAAATAAATAAATAAAAAAGAACTTGAGAGGAACAAATGGAGATGGGAAAGAACTAGATTGAAGGGCTAGAAGAGAGTACTAGAGGAACGAGATGGAAGATGAGGAAGAGTCAGATGGGAAAGCCCTAGCTGGGTAAGAACAAGGTGAAAAGGACCTGGATGAGGCAGAATTAAGACCAGAGAATTAAGATAGAACTTAAGGGCTGGAGAGATGGCTCAGAGGTTAAGAGCACCGACTGCTCTTCCAGAGGTCCTGAGTTCAATTCCCAGCAACCACATGGTGGCTCACAACCATCTGTCATGAGATCTGGCGCCCTCTTCTGTGTACATAATAAATAAATAAATCTTAAAAAAAAAAAAAAAAAAAAAAGATAGAACTTAAGAGGGAACAGCAGATAAACAGAGAGAAATCAGGCAAGAAAGGAGCTAGGCACGAGAACAGAACTGAAGCTGTGTATATGTGGATGTTATGCCAGAGGAATTAAAGCAAGTGGACTATAGAGCTCGATGTGCTGAGATTCTATTTCCTGAAAATAGTCCTCGCCGTTAGTAGTTCTCTCTCCTAAGCCCCTGGGATGTATAATATTAAGGCTGGTCCCTCTAATATTATACAAAATAATCCCAGCACTTGGGAAGCAGAGGCAGGCAGATCACTGTGAGTTTAAGGCCAGCCTGGACTAGAGAGCGAGTTCCAGGATAGGCTCCAAAAGCTACACAGAGAAACCCTGTCTCGAAAAACCAAAAAAAAAAAAAAAAAAAAAAAAAAAAAAAAATCCATAAAGTCAGGGATAAGCTCAAACCAACATTCTTTTGCTTCTTACTCTAGTACTATAGATATGAACCTATCTATAGCTTCATGCACGCTGGACAGCTGGACAAGTGCCACCATTGAGGCACAACTCCAACCCTCTTTTTATTTTTTGAGATAATATCTCACTAAACTGCCAGGTATGGCTTGGAATTTCCTTTGTAGCCCAGGTTGGTTTTGAACTTGCTATTGTGACCAACCTGGTCTGGAACTCTGGAATTAAAGACAAACACCACTATATGTGGTTGGTCTTCAACTTTTGGTCCTCCTGCTCAGGTGGGATTACCTCCTGAGTAATTGGGATTACCAACTCTTAAATTCAGTATTTTAATAGTCCCCAAATAATCTGTCAACTAATCAGAATAAGGCCCATCATAATAATTACTCAGGAAAATGTTTAGTATTAAATATAATCAGCAGCCTAGTAAATAAATAATTTTTTCTTGCCATATGAAACATTTGCTTCAAGTCTTAGTATTTAGAAAAAGTCCAGAAAAGGTCTGAGATACAGAGGAACATCACAAGGAGATACTCATTTTGCTACTGAATCCAGCATTTCCTCACACACATTCTTAACAAAGTTTAAAGTATATGACAACAGAAAATACCTGACTATTTTTTTTAAGCAGGACTGAAGTGCCGTCATCAACTTCAAATTCTCCATAGTCTTTTAAACACCGTACCTGAAAGAACAAATTGAGACTGTTTTTTCTTTGAGACAGGGTCTTTAGCTGTGTTGACTAGTTGAGTCTTAGGCTCAAGTGATCCTACTGTGTCGGTCTCCTGACTAGCTGAGAACGTAGCTATGCCCCAGCATACCTGGTTTATGTTAACATAGGTAGTAATCAAAAAGAAAACAGGTGCTGCACGAATATCTATGTAATATCTAGATCCACTCCAGCCTCACTTTTGTAGTAGTAGTATGAGAACAGGATACAGGTAAGTTTGCCAGTTCCTACTTTGGAAGAGGAGATTCTTCCAGTCTTCTTCAATAGGCAGACTCATTCCAGGGAATTCTTAGCAGCAGAAAATGAAAGCAGTGCCACAATAGAAGCAAAAATGAAGTTGTACTAAATTATCTTTTAATTTGTAAAAATTCTTAATCATCTCAGCTTGTCCTCATCTTAACCTTATTCTTTAGGCCACCAGGTTACCAAAAGTGAGGTCCTGGTTGGAAGGTAGAGGAGCGAGGCAGTCTTTGACAGCAACTCCTACAAAGAAAAGAACTATCTGGGCCGTCTAGATAGCTGAGAGGGTAAAAACACTTGCTGTGTAAGCCTGGTGACCCCTGACCTCACAGGATAAGGAGAGAACCAACTCCCCAAAGTTGTTCTCATGTATACCAAAGGACACACAACTGCCCTCAGGTACACATTCCATGTAAATATTTCTTTTGAAGGGACAACACTAAGTGCTCTCCAGGAAAACGGAGGCATTTCCACCTCAGGAGAACTGGGAAGGAGTTTACTCTCCTGAGGGTTAGGACCCACACTGCACTGCCACTGACTTCCAGTAATGCCAACTCCAGCAACAAGTACCAGATATTTCTACATGTCCTAGAATTAGTCTGAAATTTGACAACGACTCTCAGAGCTTTTTAACTTAAGGTGAGAAATACTATTAGAGGAAAACCTCCACTGCTGTATTGACTTCTTTGAAAAGACTGGTTTTGGGGAAAAGGTGCTGTGGCCAAGTGTGTCCCCTCAATCACTTTAGGATTACTTTTTCCCCATTTTGAGACAGGGTCTCCTGTAGCCCAGGCTGGTTCTAAACTCTAAACTTCTGCCTCAGCATCCCAACTACTAGGACTACAGGTATGAACTACCACACTTGGCTTAAATTACCTACTTCTACACATTAATATTCTTTTTTTTTTAAAGATTTATTTTATTATGTATACAGTGTTCTGTTTGCATGTATCCCTGCAGGCCAGAAGAGGGTGCCAGATCTCATTACAGATGGTTGTGAGCCACCATGTGGGTGCTGGGAATTGAACTCAGGACCTCTGGAAGAACAGCCAGTGTTCTTAACCTCTGAGCCATCTCTCCAATCCCCGGCATTAATATTCTTAAATAAATAAATAAATAAATAAATAAATAAATAAATAAATAAAGTCAAGCATGGTGGCTCAAGCCTGCAATCCCAGCACTTGGGAGGTGGAAGCAAGAGGATCATGAGCTAAGTAAGAGTTACCCTTGACTACAAGGCATGTTCCAGGTAAACCTCAGCTGCATGAGACCCTATCGCAGTATATATATAGTTGTGTGTGTATACACACACACACACACACACACACACACACACACACACACACATACTTGTCTCATATCATTACTCATTTAATATCCAAAAGTTCCCACTTGTCTCATACATATTTTGGTTTTTTCCCCATTTTATTTCATGTATATGGGTGTTTTACCTTCATGTATGTCTGTACACCACATGTATAGTATCCAAGTGGGGCAGAAGGCATTGGGTCCCCTAGGACTGGAATTACAGATGGTTATGAGCTGCCATAGAGGTGCTGGGATTGAACCTGAAGCCTCTGGAAAAGCAGCCAGTGCTCTTTACCACTGAGCCATCTCTCCAGTCCCTCATGGATATTTTTCTAAGTTTTCATGTTGAAACTAGAATCTGAGAGAACTACACATTGTACTTTATGTCTTACCTTTCAATCTATAGGTTTCTCTCCCTCTTTAGAAACTTTTTCTTTCCTTTTGGCAATCTATTTGTGGTACCAAAACTAAAACTATTAAAATGGGTGTACTGATGAAATTTTAGGTGTCCATGCTAAAGACAGTGGAAACTATCTTCTCCTCACTCTTTTGTCTTAAGTTTCCTTTCTTTCTTTGTAAGAGAAGTTAGTAAATCCTCATCTTTGATAAAGGGTAGCACAATGTGCACATTAAGGTAAGTTCACCTACTTCAATATAGAGGCTTTTTGGGGGTTTCACATCCTGGGTGATGTCCAAGCCTTCCTCTCCTCCCAGTGACCTCATGTAAGTAGCAAGAGACTTTTTATAATGGTTGAACCACTCCATCTGTGAACATAACAATGGTCATTTACAAAGGTTTAAGAAAATTTGTACAGGGCAGTGGTGGTGCACACCTTTAATCCCAGCACTCAGGAGGCAGAGCCAGGCGGATCTCTGTGAGTTTGAAGCCAGCCTGGTCTACAGAGCGAGATCCAGGACAGCACCAACGCTATACAGAGAAACCCTGTCTCGAAAAAAAAAAAAAAAAGAAAGGAAAATTTGTACAAACCACGTACTACCATTTCAAAATTGACACATCCTAGGGCTGGATCTTCCCACAGCAATTAACTTAATTATTAAAATCCCCCACAGACATTCCCACTAGCCCAATGATCTCTTCCCAGGAATTTCAGGTTGTGTCAAGTTGACAAAGCTATCACAACTACCAAAGTGAAGGCAGCTCTGGCAGACATCAGACACTCAGCCGGCATGGTCTGAGCAACAGCATATAAAAACCATAGGGAAGACAAGGGTCCACAAACTCCACTCCACTGACCCTGCCCCATGTGCATGGACCTAGCAGACTCCAACTTCAGAGGACCCTCAAGAACGACCAGAAAGGTGCCCTAGTACCTCACCCCTGTTTTATTTCAAACCCTGTGGAACCCCTCACCCTTTTATTCTTCTTGGTACACCATTAGTGTTACTTTTACCCCTCCCCCTTTTTTTGTTTGTTTGGGATTTTATTTTTTGGTTTTTCAAGACAGGGTTTCTCTGTGTAGCCCTGGCTGTCTTGGAACTCACTCTGTGGGCAAAGCTGGCCTGGAACTCACAGAGATCTGCCTGTCTCTGCCTCTGAGTTCTGGGACTAAAGGTGTGTGCTACTATCACGGCCTGGCTTGCTTGTTTTTTGAGGTGACTATGGTTGAGATATCATTTGTTTTTTTCTTTTCTTTTCTAATTTCTTGCTCTTTTCCCTGAATAACATTTATCTCACTCAGCTTCTTTCCCCATTCTTGTATTTAATCTTGCTTCTCTATTTTCCCCCTTTTCCTGCCTCCTCTTTTTATGTCATTCATTTACTGTTTCCACACTCACTCTAAAAATTACCTTTGTCCCACACTCTACAGTAGCTTTGCTAGTTTTACTTTTGTGGTCACTGATGATCCATTAGTGGGCTGTACTTGACTTTAAGTGTATTTCTATATCTTGCATGGCTTCTTGGTTTGCTGCTATCACAGAAATTTGCTTTCTCTCTACAGAGGGTACTTGAGATTAAGCCTTCAAGAAGATCCCCAAATAAAACAGGAAGAGAGTTCCTGACCAGCAGATAGGCACATCACAAGACAGAGACCCCAAAACATGAGAAAGTGGCACACTGGCTCCTCCAAAAGGCTCTCTGTAATTCACTACCAAACTCAGTGACAGTGAAACAGCTATAATGCTAGCTGATGATCTCAAAAGTTTACTAGTAAAAACTGATCAATGTTTTCTAAGACAATACAAATAAAAGGATTCAATAAATCCAGAACCTAAAGAGAAGAAAGTCAGCAATACAGAGGGTAAGGGAGGATAAGGTAGTAAAATGAATGAATTAGGGACAAAAAGGCTGCAACCTGCTGGTGGTGGTGGTGGTGGTGGTGGTGGTGATGGTGGCATACACCTTTAATCCCAGTGCTTAGAAGGCAGAGGCAGGCCTCTATGAGTTCGAGGCCAGCCTCGTCTACAAAGCAAGTTCCAGGACAGCCAGAGATGTTACACAGAGAAACCCTGTCTTGAGGGGAAAAACAAAAGCAACCTAGTGGAAAATGTCAGAAATTGTGGGGAAACAAAACAAAACAAAACCCATGGAGAAGAGGAAATAACTATATTCAAGATCAACAAGGAAATAAGCATCACCACACAAGGACCGAGAACTCTGGTGCACAATCAAGAGACCAAACCTAAGAATCCACAGGTTAGAAGTGAAGGTAAATTTTAAAGGGTTAAGAGATTCCACTCAATGAGATTATAACAAAAATTTCCCAAATCTAGAGAAAGAAAGATATCAGACATAAGAGGTATTAGAACCCTAAAGACAAGACCAGAGAAGAACCTCTCTAACATATTGTAGTCAAAATGTCAAAAATGCAAAGCAAAATAGAATTACAAGATGATATAACAATTGGAAACATATGTTGAGGGCTATAAAAGGTCAGATAGGTCCTGATCCAATGGCAGTAGGTGATTCAACACACCATTTTCATTCAAACTGAAACCTGAGTTAAATTATACTGCAGAGGCTGGAGAAATGGTTCAGTGGTGAAGAAACACTTGTTGCTCTTGCAGAGGACCTGGGTTCTATTTCCAGCATCAACATAGTGGCTCACAACCAATTGTCATTCCAGTTCCATGGAATCTGACCCCTTCTGACCTCTAAGGGTACCAGGCATGTACATGGTGTCCATACATACACATAGGCAAACCATTCATACATACAAAATAAATCTAAAAAATCAAACTACACTGTAGATCAAATGAGCTTATTAGATACACACAGAATATCTATCTAACAGGTAATGAATATATATTCTTCTTAGCAGCCCATAAGCTTCTAGAAGAGAGAGCACATTCTGGGTCACTAATCAAGTCTTAAAAAATACAAGAGAATCTAAATAACTTCTTGTATCTTATCAAATTGATGCCATAAAACTAGAAATCAAGAAGAAAACTACTGAAACCACACAAATACTTGGAGAATCAATAATATACTTTTGAATGACCACTGAGCCACTGAAGAAATTGGGGAGGAAACTGAAAATTTCCTAGAATCAAACAACGTGAGAATACAATTTGCCAAAATCTTTGGTCACAGCTAAAGCAGTTGTCAGAGGAAAGGTGGTAGCTATAACAAGCACTCACCCAGAGAAATTAGATAGCCCCCCACAAAACAAAACAAAACAAAACAAAACAAAAACCTGGCAATGACTGTTCGAGAAAAACAAGAACAGTCCAAACCCAAATGCAGGAGGACGAGAGAAATTATAAAGATCATGGCAGAAATTAATGAAGTAGAAACTAAAAAAAAATAAAAAATGGATAAATTCCTAGGCACATAAGATCTGCCTAAAGTAAATCAAGAAGAAACAAATCCATTATAATCAGTGAGACTACAGCAACCATAAAAGGGCTCCCAACAAAGGAAAGCCTCAGGACTAGATGGGTTTACTGTCAAACTCTACCAAACCTTTCAAGAAGAACTAACACAAATACTTTTAAACTATTCCATAACAGAAGGAAGGAAACAATGCCAAATGCATTGTACAAAGCCAGCATTATCACGACACCAAAACCCCATGACACAACAAAAAAAGAAAACTACAAAGTTCCCTGATAGAGATAAAAATTTGCAATAAATTCTTAGAGTCAGAATTAAAGAACACATTAAGAAGATCAGACCATGACCACGTTGACTTCACTCCAAGGACGCAAGGTTGGTTCAACACACACAAATCAACATATAAATAGTTACGGACAGAAATCATGTATCACTGATGCAGAGAAGTATCAAGAGTTGTCAATGAGGACTCTCCATAGTGGAGCTAGAAACCACACAGTCAGTGGACTGGGCTTTGGACCTCACTAACAGTGTGGCCTCCTGGAGGGGAGGAGAGAAGACGGCTCTGTCAATTTGAGCCCAGCCTGGGCTACAGAGCGAGTTCCAGGACACCCAGGGCTGTTATACACAGAAACACTATTTTGAAAAACAAACAAACAAAGAAATATTGGGACTCTATTTTGTTAAGTACCTAGTTTTCCACACAGTACAGGCACTTAGAAATACTCCCCACCACATACTTCCTATCATAGTATATAAGAAATTAGTCCAAGGCCAGGTGTGGTGGTACATGCCTTTAATTCCAGTACTCAGGAGGCAGAAGCAAGCAGACCTCTTTGAGTTCAAGGCCAGCTTGGTCCACAAAGCTAGTTCCAGGAGAGCGAGGGCTACACAGAGAAACCTTGTCTCTAAAAAACAAAAACAAACAACAACAACAACAACAAAAAAACCCCAAGAAATTAGTTCAGGTTAGAAATTGCTGAATACTAAAGACAAAAAGAGAAACACAGATAACTACTGTTAGAGAACATAGATAGCATTTTTATACATTTGAATAGTGCTAACTTACTTCTTCAGCAGACATGTGGAATCGTAAAGCATTTGGCAAGACACTGCCATATTCCCACCTGAGTGCTCTAATCCGAAGCAACCGGTCATACCTAAGATGTGAAGGGATTAGATGGTCTAAGAATAAAAGGAGTCAAAAGTCATTCTCATGAGAAGCCTCAAGACTCACAAAAACCTAAATGGAACATGGGGACTTTGTGTGGCTACTGATAGAAAGACACCAACAAGAAGACATCTTTGGGACAATGGAAAAAAACATGCATAAAAACTGTTTAGATTGTTGGTGTGGTGGCAAATGCCTTTAATCCCAGAACTTTGGAGGTAGAGGCAGGAGGATCACTGTGAGTTCAAGCCAGGACTACTTAATGACACCCTGTTTCAATCTTAGAAAATTGTTTAACTCTCCAAATGTGACAACATGCAGTGGTTACAAAAGCCAAGAGATCCTTACTGCTTAGAGACAAAAAGCATTAAGAATTCAGTGGTGAGCTGCCATGATAATCCAAACTAGTGCAGCGTAAAAACAAAATGCAATGAAGTAAATGTGGCAAAACACTAAGGTCTAGGACCTAGGTTCTACAGAGCAAGTTATATTATTTTCACTTTTTATGAATACACTAATATTTCATAATTTTAAATTAAAAAAAAAATAAAAAGGAACAACAGAAGATTTCTTTCTTCCTTGCTACCCACTGAGAAACCAAACTACATCAAAAACCTTCCTAGGTTCCCTGACACTCCAAGCAAAACCCAAGACACTTACAGGTATGCTATAGTGCAGCGTCGATTTCTTAACAAAGAACAGTGCCGAAATTTGATGGTTGGTATCAAATCACCTCGTCCAGCTGCCTTTGCTTCATTCCTGGTAAGGACACATAAAGAGCAAGAAACATATTCCAGTGAAGGCAAAAGTTTCAAAGCCAGAATGACTGACATACATGCTTGCTTTGTCCATTTAAAGGTAGCAGCAGTCAACCCGAGCAGAGTAGCTACCACCATGCCAGTGCTTTCATTAGTACGTTAAAAGATAAAGACCAGAACTGGGTACAGTGGTACACACCTTTGATCCCAAGCATGTAGGAGGCAAAGTCAGAGAAATCTCTTGAGTTCAAGTCATCCTAGTGAGACCCTGTATTTATCAGAGAATCTAGGTTGTTTTGTTCTTGGGGTGCTGAAGATCAAACCCAGGGCCCCACACATGGGAGATGAGAGCTCTAGCACTAACTTCTTCCTGACCACAGAGAGCCAGTCTACATACTTCTGCCCCTCTGTGGAGGTCAGGCTAAGTCTCCACATTCCTTACAACTGCTTACAATGTAAAGATATCATCCCCAGATTATAAGAAACCAATATAATTAATACATTTGGACTAGCAGGGCATGGTGGCACCATGTCTATAACCCTAGCACTTGACGGAACTACAAAATGAGATTTTTTCTCAAAAGATTAAATTTAATAGCCGAATAATGTAGAAAGTACACGTAAACACTCTTCATATTGGGGCTGGAGAGATGGCTCAGAGGTTAAGAGCACTGACTGCTCTTCCAGAGTCCTGAGTTCAATTCCCAGCACCCACATGGTGGCTCACAACCATCCGTAATGAGATGTGGCTCCTTCTTCTGTGTACATAATAAATAAATAAATCTTTAAAAAAAAAAACTCTTCATATTTACACATGATTAGTTGAAGGGTTCCCCTTTATTCACAAGTTATTTTTTAAATTTTTATTGCATTTATTTATGTGTGTACGTAGTTTGTGTAGAGAACAGATCAGAGGGCAACTTTAAGGAGTTTATCCTCTCCTTTTACCATGTGAGTCCTGGGGGCCTAACTCAAACCATCAAACTTAGCAGCAAGTACCTCCACCCACAGAGTCATCTCACCAGCCCTATTTTTTTTTTTTTTTTTCAAAATCCTTTTATTTGAATTGGGTGGTGATGGCACATGCCTTTAATTCCAGCACTCAAGAGGCAGGTGACTCTCTGAGTTAAAGACCAGCCTGGTCTACAGAAAGAGTTCCAAGACAGCCAGGGCTATACAGAGAAACCCTGTCTTGAAAAAAATTTAGAAAAAAAAAATCTTTTTATTTGTATAGGTGTTTGCACCACATGCATAGAGTTCCCACAAAGGCCAGAAGAGGGTGTCAAATCCCCAGGAACTGGAGTTTTAGATAATTGTGAGCTGCCATGTAGGTTCTGGGAATCAAACCCAGTGCTCTCAAAGCAGCTGGTATTCTTTCTTTTTTCTTTTTTTTTTTTTTCAGGGCTGAGGACCAAACCCAGGGCCTTGCACTTGCTAGGCAAGCGCTCTACCACTGAGCTAAATCCCCAACCCCGAGCAGCTGGTATTCTTAACCACTGCCATCTCTCCAGCCCCCTCTCAGATAATTTTAACCAGAAACTAGTAACAATGATCACCTCCCCAGCGAGAATTTAACAAAGTAAGGGACAAATTTCTGGACTATTAATTTGCACAGAGTACAAATACATGGAGTACAGAAAATTCAGTCCCTTACTGGACCAAGACCTAATAGGCCAACTCTAAAATATATCTTTATTCTGTTTATTGTAGTCAATGACCTGAATGACCACTGTGCCTCCTCTCTGCTTGTTAAATACATATAGCAGCCAGGATGACCTTAAAACAGACTGCCTACCCCCCACCAATTATCTCATCTGATGACACCCTCTTCTCCTTGCTAAGTTCCAGCCACACTGGTCTTTAAGTGTGGTTTCCTGAGGACTAGCCTCTTTAAGATCCTTAACATATGCTGTAGCTACTGCCTGAATGCCCTTTGCTCACCTTGATTGTTTTAGTGACTAAAACCCTCTTCTTGAAGCCTCAGCTGAAATATCTTTTCCTCAGAGAAAACTCTCAGTTCCTCAATTTCAGTTATACTTCATATTGGCTCCTATCATTATTCTCTCTTATAGCCTTTCTTTAGAGCAAAGTGTCTTACTGTCTGTCTCCTAAACAGTAAGGGTCATGAACAGAAATCTAGGCTATGTTAGTTATCATGGAAATACCAGAAATATTTATCAATGCAAATTTATTCAGTGTATGTCTATTGAATGGATTAATGAACAACTTTGCAGAATTGAGTTCAAGACTTGTCATTGGACTCACATTTACCACAGTCCTCATTATATTGGTAAAAACTTTTCTGTTATCTACATGTATTGTGTTCCTATCGTTTGTATACCTCACAGATCTTATCATCATATTATTAATTTCTACATCCAAGTAACTCAAACCTCTCTAGGTAAGATTCTGACTACCACTGGGCATTAATCCCAACACTTGAGAGGCAGAGGCAAATGGATCTCTGAGTTCGAGACCACCCTGGTCTACCCCAGCTTTATCCAGTTCTCAGTACTCTTTTTTTTTTTAATCTTACCATGTGATGGCAGCCTCTGAAGTCTGTTCACACAGTCCAGATTCACCACTGTATGAAATGCCAGGCCTCACTTAAATATCCAATAAATCTATAGCCCTCTCTTGACCTGATAAGTGGTAGCCTTTTGTGATACCAGTTCTCAATAAACTCTACTCATGGTGTCAGAAATCACTGCTGTTCCTGCTCAGAGGACCCTTCTCCTTCAAACACACTAAGGCATTGGTTAATGAAACGAAGAGTGGGAACTAAGTATTTACTTGCATTGTGGGTTTTATCTGCTCCTGTCTCATCTTTTAAAATCTACCTTAATTCTTTCAACTTAGAAGTCATACATCATAATACATCACGAAGATGTATTAAGCATCTAGCATATGTGAAGCATTGTCCAACCACAGAGCAGCAGAAACTCCTTTAGGTTCAAGTCCTGTGTTTACTTGTACAACCAGGGTAAGATCAGGTTCAGAAAATTTAAAAAAAAAAAAAAAAAAAAATTACATCCCCCAAAGAGATAAAAGGTTCCGATCTTAACATCTCATTTTTTATTTTTATTTATGTTTGTTTGTTTGTTTTTTTATTGGTTTTTCGAGACAGGATTTCTTTGTGTAGCTTTGGAGCCTGTCCTGGAACTCGCTCTGTAGACCAGGCTGGCATCAAACTCACAGAGATCTGCCTCCCCAGTGCTGGGATTAAAGGTGTGCGCCACCACCGCCTGGCTCATTTTTTATTTTTAAAACATTGATATTATCACAACTTACACATCAGACTGGTTTTGTTCATACAAAGCTTTCATCTCCTCCAGAACTTGTCTGAGTCCATCCTCCTGAAATGTATAAATATATTAATTGATTTCCCGATTAATTTCAATCTGTACTATATTTATCTTTCATTTACATACCTTAACAAAAAATAGTCTTCACAATATATTTCCATGGCTACAGATATTGGTAAGGAACATAAAATGGTATAGCCTGTGGAAATGAGTTCCACAGCTGTTCAGACACTTAAAAGGAATGGACAGAGTTCCTGAACCCAGGATGCCAAGCAGGAGGATCAAGACTTCAAGGTCTTCATACATGACATAGATACCGATCTTAAACAACAAAGGACTATAGGTGCAGCTCATGGGTAGAGCACTTTCCTAGCTAGCAGAAGACCTCCATCCCCAGCACCAGAAAAAAGTTAAACTGAACTACCAACCATATGACCCAGCGATTTCACTTCTAGTTTTAGACCCAATCCCATTCTTAGACATATTTTCTTTGTTATTTTCTTCCTTTCACTCCTTCATTTTTTTCTTTCTACTACTGAGCTAAACCATACACAAAAACTTACACACAATTTTACTGTGTTTGATTTTTTTTTATTTTCAAGTTTTCATAATTTTGTTTTGTTTTGTTTTTTGAGACAGGATCTTGCTAGTACTATGTGACCCAGGCTGACCTCACAATAAATCTTCTGCCTCAGCATCTCATATCCTGGAATTACAGGCATACACTGGGCTTTCTGCAAATGTTCTTGGCAGCATTATTTAAAATAGTCAAAAGCAAAAATCATTCAAAAGACCGACAACAGATGTGGTATATCACCCAATGGAGTATCATTTAGCAATAAGAAGGAATGAGTACTGATACGTGCTACAACATAGATGGATCCTGACAATTCCATGTTAAACCGGAGACAGCAGACACAAAAGGACTGTAATACCTAGGAAGGCAAATTCATAGACAGAAAAGCACTTTAACCAAGCATAGTAGCACATGCCTAGAATCAATCCTAGCAACTGGAAGAGTATCTTCAACAAATGGTCCTGGCATAACTGGATATCAACATGTAAAAGATTGCAAATAGATCCATATCTGTCACCATGCACAAAACTCAAGTCCAAGTGGATCAAAGACCTCAATGTAAATCCAGTTACACTGAACTTGATAGAAGAGAAAGCAGGAAGTACTCTTGAACACATTGGCACAGGAGATCACTCCCTAAATATAACACCAGTAGCAGTAGCACAGATACTGAGAGCAACAATTAATAAATGGGACCTCTAGCCAGGTGATGGTGGCGCACGCCTTTAATCCCAGCACTCGAGAGGCAGAGCCAGGTGGATCTCTGTGAGTTCGAGGCCAGCCTGGGCTACAGAGTGAGTTCCAGGAAAGGCGCAAAGCTACACAGAGAAACCCTGTCTCGAAAAACCAAAAAATAAATAAATAAATAAATAAATAAATAAATAAATAAATAAATAAATAAATGGGACCTCTTGAAACTGAGAAGCTTTTGTAGGGCAAAAGACACGGTTAGCAAGACAAAAAAAGAGCCTACAGAATGGGAAAAGATCTTCACCAACCCCACTTCTGACAGAGGGCTGATCTCCAAAGTATATAAAGAACTCAAGAAACTAGACATCAAAATGCTGAACAATCCAATTAAAAAATGGGCTAAAGAGCTAAACAGAGAATTCTCAAAAGAAGACTCTCAAATGGCTGAAAGACATTTAAAGAAAGCTCAACATCCTTAGTCATCAGAGAAATGCAAATCAAAACGATTCTGAGATACCACCTTACACCTGTCAGAATGGCTATGATCAAAAACACTAATGAAAGTCTATGTTGGAGAGGATACGGAGCAAGGGAAACACTCCTCCACTGTTGGTGGGAGTGCAAACTTGTACAACCACTGTGGAAATCAGTATGGCGGCTTCTCAGAAAATTGAGAATCGGGCTGGAGAGATGGCTCAGAGGTTAAGAGCACCGACTGCTCTTCCAGAGGTCCTGAGTTCAATTCCCAGGAACCACATGGTGGCTCACAGCCATCTGTAATGAGATCTGGTGCCCTCTTCTGTGTACATAATAAATAAATAAACCTTAAAAAATATTAAAAAAAAAAAATTGAGAATCGATCTACCTCAAAACCCAGCCATACCACTCTTGGGCATATACCCAAGGAATGCTCAATCATACCACAAAGATACATGCTCAACTATGCTCATAGCAGCATTATTCGTAATAGCCAGAACCTGGAAACAACCTAGATGCCCGTCAACTGAAGAATGGATTAAGAAAATGTAGTACATATATACAATGGAGTACTACTCAGCAGAGAAAAACAATGACATTATGAAATTTGCAGGCAAATGGATGGAACTAGAAAATATCATCCTGAGTGAGGTAACCCAGACTCACAAGGACAAACATGGTATGTACTCACTCGTAAGTGGATACCAGATATAAAGCAAAGGACAATCAGACTGCAACTCACGGATCCAGGGAGGCTACCTAGCAGGGGGGACCCTAGGATGACTGTGGCTTACAAGTTTTGGTTTTGCCCAATCACTGGGCAAGCTTTAGTTAAACATTTCACTATTAGGATAATAATTTGTACCGTATCAAGCTGATGAAAGAAAGTGTTGGCTGTACTTTCAGGAGGGGAGGCTAAAATCTTTTTAGACTATGGATTAGCCTATAGAAAAATGTCTGCCGTAAATCAAACAGTGAAGGGGAAGATGAATAGGAATCTCACTGACACAACTTAAGTAAAACATAGCTCTCTGAACAGATGAAGATAGGTTTCTTCTGTATCCTAGAATCTAATCAATATTTATATGTATAATTCAGCTATTATTCGGCTTAAAAGGGCTTATTGGGAAATGTTAGCATTTTTACTATTTTCCACAGAGAAAATATTTTCCAGTTTCAAATAACCCTGGAATTTTGAATTATAACCTGTTTTTATGTTCAAGGTATCTGTGTATTATTTCTCCTGCAGTTGTACATAAAATGTTTTTACATTAAAAAAGGACAAATACTATAGAATTGTATTACATGAAATATATAGAATATACAAATTCATAGAGACAAAAAGATTAGATGTTATCTCAAGATGGAGAAGAAAGGAATATAGAGCAATGATTTCCTAAGTACAGAATTTCTGTTTTGTGTGATGGAAAAGCCCCACAAATGGACAGTAGTAAAAGGACATAATATCATGAATGTAATAAATCAATACAATTAATGTAATTAATGAATATCATAAATATAGTTATTGAATAAAAAAATAAAATGGGCAACTTTATATTAGAATGCATATTTTACCAACTAAAAGGTAAAACAAATAGCCATTTAAAAAGTGCATAGCTGGGCGGTGGTGGCACACGCCTTTAATCCCAGCACTAGGGAGGCAGAGGCAGGCGGATCGAGGCCAGCCTGGGCTACAGAGTGAGTTCCAGGAAAGGTGCAAATCCCTCCCTAGTGCTGGGATTAAAGGCGTGTGCCACCACCACCCGGCTACCTCTATGTTTAATATAGCGGCTGTTCTGTTCTCTGACCCCCAGATAAGTTTACTGGGGTGCACAATATATCAATCACACTTGCACAGGACTCAGGTTCAATTCCAGCACTCACATGGTGACTCATAAACATCTGTAACTCCAGTTCCTGCTCTCTTCCGACCTCCGTGGGCACCAGGCATGCATGTGGCCGCAAAACATACATGCATGCAAAATATTCATACACAGAAAATTTAAAAATAAATCTTTAAGCCAGGCGATGGTGGCATGTGCCTTTAATCCCAACACTTGGGACACAGAGGCAGGTAGATCTCTGTGAGTTCAAGGCCAGCCTGGTCTACAGAGCGTGTTTCAGGACATCCAAGGCTACATCAAGAAACCCTGTCTCAAAAAACCAGTAAATAAATCTTTAAAATAAAAAAGCACAATAAAACTACTGAACTACTGAAAACATACACCACAATAAGAATAGTCTTTTTGGGGGCTGGATAGATGGCTCAGAGGTTAAGAGCACTGACTGTTCTTCCAGAGGTCCTGAGTTCGATTCCCAGCAACCACATGGTGGCTCACAACCATCTGCTCACAACCATCTGTAACGAGATCTGGTGCCCTCTTCTGGCCTGCAGGCATACATGCTGTATACGTAATAAATAAATCTTAAAAAAAAAAAAAGAATAGTCTTTTTGAAGTCAGCCTGGTCTACAGAGTGAGTTCCAGGACAGCCAGAGCTGTTATACAGAGAAACCCTGTCTCAAAAAACAAAACAAACAAAAAGTCTCAAATAGATTATACTGGGCAAAAGAGGCCAGATACAGATACAAAGGGTGCGCACTACGTGATTCCATATGGCCCTTCATAGGGCATCAGGCCCTTTCTAGAAGTGTCAGCTCTTAGCAGACTGAACCCAGATACATGAAAGAAAAAAACGTCAATCATCTACACGCAAGAAAAGCAAATGGGTGGTTTCCAAAGGCTGCAGGTGGGACCTGGCTTCACAGCGACCCCCAGAACTACTAGGGTTACATCAAGATGCTATTGGTTCATCAAGAGGCTGGGTATAATGTATGTGGAGCTGGAGAGATTACTCAGCGGCTAAAAGCACTTGCTGCTCTTGCACCCACATCCTGCAGCTCACAAACGCCTCTAGCCCCAGTTCCAGAGGATCCCATACCCTCTTCAGGCTTCCATGGGGCACCTGCATGCAGGTGACGCACATACACGTATTTTGTTGTTGTTTAAAAATAGAGTTTCAAGCCAGCCTGGATAACATGAGGCCTTGTCTCAAAAAACAGAATCACGAAAGAGATGGGGAAATTCACCACGTCAATACATAACATGAATGTGAGTCTTTTCTTTTTCTTCCTCCAATTGGTTTGGCCCAGTTTCAAACTTTTTGTTTCCGATCTCGGCACCTAGCAAAAGAGGTAAAGCGAACCCAGCAACTGACATGTGAGAAGAATCTTCAGCAAGACAAAGCGGACTAGCCCGGGAAAGGTCCACATAGGCCCCGCCCCCAGGTTTGAGGCCCCGCCCCCAGGCCAGAGGCCTGGCCCTCGGCACGCCCCTCCCCGTCCGCCGCTCCTCACGTTGAAGGCCGGCAGCTGCCCTTCCGGCGCGCGGTGTAACTCGCGGACAAGCTCCATAGCTTTTTCGCAGAACATGACGGACGCTCCTGGGTCCCGCGGTCCTGTCAACTGCCAAGTCACGCCAAACGGTCGCTGGGCTCTCGGCCGCGGCACTTCTATTGTTCGGAGCCCCACAGCGCTCAGCAGCTCCTCCTCGCTTTGGCGCCAAACGGGCTCAACCAATAGAAGGGCGCTGTCGGATGGGGGTGGGGTCCTAAGGCAGCCGAGCGGGGACAATTGACCTCATTGAGTAGCCGCACTGAGAGTCAGGGAAAGGAGGGTTAAGAGGATGATTTTTCCCTGGCGAAGCCGGGGAAGTCAGTTGCGTCTGAGACCCTAAGCTGAACCAAAGAGCTGTTTTTGATTGTGCAGCAAAGTAAAGTGCACGTTCTTCCCTCCTTTTTATTTTTTCTATTTGAATTATCTTTAGATTCCAAGAGGAACCTTTAAGTTAAGAGGAAAAGCCGAGAAACTAGTTGTGACGCAGTGTTTCGTTTTAGCTCTGCAGTGCCGGTTGACATTGAAGAGAAACCATCTTTTATTGGGTACTTTCTGTATGGTAGGGGCTATAATTTATTTCAGTTAATTCTCAATTCTCCCTAAGGGGTTATGTAGAACTGATAAGGAAACCAGAACAGTTAATTTACTGAAGGCCACACAGCTTCTAAAATAATTAAAACCTATTTTCTATGCTTTGCACTTTCAGCTCTGGCACTCTTTGATTTTTAAAGCAGTTATTTAAAAATATTTGCCAACTGGAAATGTCACGGATAACAGCAGTTCAAAGTTGGGCATAATACTGTGGTCGAATGCCTGCAGTCCCAAAACTTAAGTGGCTGAAGAAGGCAGATTACTTCAGTTCAGGAATTCTAAAGGAGCCCATCTTTTTTTATTTTTTTGTTTGTTTTTTTTTCGATACAGGGCTTCTTTGTGTAACAGCCCTGGCTGTCCTGAAACTTGCTCTGTAGACCAGGCTGGCCTCAAAATGCAGAGATCCGAGTGCTAGGATTAAAGACCTGTGCCATCACTGTCCAGCAGGAGCACATCTTTTTTTTTTTTTTTTTTTTTTTAATTTTGATAGTTCTCTAAGTTTTTTTTTTTTTTTTTTTTAAGATTATTTATTTATTATGTGTACAACATTCTGCTTCTATGCCTGCAGGCCAGAAGAGGGCACCAGATCTCATTACAGATGGCTATGAGCCACCATGTGGTTGCTGGGAATTGAACTCAGGACCTCTGGAACAGTACGTAGTGTTCTTAACCTCTGAGCCATCTCTCCAGTCCAGGAGCACATCTTTAAAAAAAAAAAAAAAAAAAGAAAGAAAGTTAAGTTTTTTTAAAAAGTCTTGATTTGCCTTCTATTATTGTGATAAAACACCCACCAAGCCCAAAAGCAAACTGGGAAGGAAAGGGTTAGTTTCGGTGTACAGTTGTAGTCATCCAGGGCAGGAACTCAAGCAGAGGCCTTGGAAGAAGGCTGCTTATTGGCTTCTCATGGCATACTCACCCTGCTTTAGCCAGAACCACCAGCCTGGGGGGTGACACTCCCCTCAGGGGTCTGGGCCATCCCAAGTCAATAAGAAAATGCCCCCACAGACTGGTCAATCTGATGAAGGCAATTCCTCACGATTCCCTCTTCCCAGATATGATTAGGTTTGTGTCAAATTGACAAAAAACCAATTGGCACATTCAACTACATGATTATGGGAAATTTCCTAACCTTACATAATCCAAGATAAAAACCACTTGCTTTATTTAGCATTTTTGTTTTTGTTTTGAGACAGAGTCTCACTGTGTAGACTAGGCTGACCTCAAACTCACAGAGATCCACCTGCTTCTGTCTCCTGGGTAGGTGCCACCTTGCCTCACTAGTTAGCTGATTTTTGAAAAGGCGCTATTCATTTCTATAAAGCAGTAATGGATTTTTGTGTTGTTCTTTTGCAAATGTAGATGTCAAGATTACTAGAGGAGCTGGACAGTGTTGAGAGAGGTGTTTCAGAGAGAAGTGCTGAGACAAACTGTCCTTCAGGTAGAGCTTTGGTACTTATTAATGCCACATACAAGTATGGCCGGGTTCTGAAGACAGACACTTCTGTCTCACCAGACTAAGCAGAGGTCTTCTCTAAAATGCTTCAGAGGGATGTGGTCCAAAGCCAGAAGGCATAGGCATGGAAAGTAGCCCATACTACATGCTGGCTGCTTGAAGTCAGTTTGTCTCTGTTTCTGAGTCAACTAGGGGAGCAGGCAAGATTCTGCCTTTTGACTTCAGAGTCATAGCATGGCCTGTCATGTTCCTGTAGCTGATCCTGGAGGGAGGGAGATTGCTGGGAGTGTGGCCTGATCTGTGAGGCTGCAGCTTCTGATCTAACAAGGACATAACATTATCTACAAAGTGGGTATGGGAATGCCCCACTTTAAAAAGGAACTACTTGTCCAGGTGTTATGGCTCATGCCTGTAATTCTACCATTCCAGATGCTGAAGTAAGAGCAGTCCAGAGAGTTCCAGGCCAACCTGGGCTTGAGTGTGAGACCCTGTCTCCGAAAACAATAGATAGGTAGGTAGGTAGCTAAGTAAATAGGGATGTCCTTTTTTTTTTTTTTTTTTTTTTTTTTTTTTCTCTATTAGGGATACTTGGGTTAATGTTGATTGAACACCCAATTATACTGCTGCAGGATCATGATTCACAGCCTGGTAGTTACAACCTTCTCGGCCATGCATCTTTTCAATTTCGGCCAGGAGGCAAGTCCTTTATTGACCCTTAGGCCTCTTTAGTTTTAAAATGGGAACAGTAGTATACCTGTGAGCAGTCTTGATGATTCAGTCTTCCCTTCAGCAAATATTTATGAAGTGTATACTATGAGCCAAGCCTTGGTCCAGATACTGAAGATAATGCAGTAAACAAGGTCCTTTCTTGGAGTCTATCTTGCAGTGTGGAAAACATCAATACAGATAAAGATGTATCAATGTCAAGTATTTTGGTGATAAGCACTAACAAGAATAAACCAAGGAAGGTGAACACAGCAAAGATGAGAGAGTCTGAGGGTTCTGTAGTGTTCAGCAAACACAGTTCCCGTGGGCAGGGGAGTAACTCTGTAGATGTGGGCTTTAGGGAGGCAGAGCTTTGGGGTAACAAGAATCAAAAGAGCCCAGGTCTTAGGGAGGGGCCGAGTAGCATTGTGAAGGACTAGCAGGGAGGCAGCGATCCTGGGAGAGGTTGGCACCTGAGAGTAGGGCTGGATCTCTGTCAAGTAGGCTACTGAAGAGCCTTTTGTATATAACCTTTCAGTTTTGAGAGCGGTGGGAACCCACTGAAGTGGTTTTCGTGACAGATTCAGATCTAGTTAAAAAAGGAAATCCTCTGGCAGATGAGTTAGAAGAAGGTAAAGCGAAAGTAAAGGCAAAAGACCACTTACACCTCTGAAATAATCCAAGTGAGAGATGATGGCTGCTTGGTCCAGCATGGGGATTGGTACAGAAGACAGGGATTGGTTAGATACTGGATTTTGAATAGAGGGCTGACCCAAAACTTGATGACTGGTGTAGTGCTATATAAGAAAGGAAAAAAATCAAGAATGAGCCCAGAAGGACTCCAAGAAGGGTAAGGATGGAGTTTCCATTCCTCAGGAGGGAAAGACTATAGATGAACATGAAGTAGGAGAGTTGGGTGCCTATTAGAAGTCAGCAAGGAGTCAGGCTGTGGTGGCGCATACCTTTAATCCCAGCACTCAGGAGGCAGAACTCTGGGAGTTCAAGGCCGGCCTGGTCTACAGAGCAAGTTCCAGGACAGGCTCCAAAAGTATACAGAGAAACCCTGTCTTGAAAAACAAAAACAACAACAACAACAACAACAAAAAAGTCAGCAAGGAGTAGACCTTTGCATAAAGAGTCTTAGTTCCAGGAAAGGTATGACCCAGAGATACAGTGGGGGCTTACCCAGTGTGGTAGTATATTTAAACACTAGGAGACCAGGAGATGAGGATCATATGGACAAAGTCTAGCACACCCCCCAGCCCCTCCAGATCTTTTTTTTTGGGGTCTGGGTAATGGAACCCTGAACCTCTGGTACACTAAGGAAGTGCTATCACTGAGCTATATCCAGCTCTTTTTATTTCTCTTATTTTGAGGTAGGGTCCACTAAATTACCTGCTTGGCCTGCATCCTGCAGCCTTCCGCTGTCAGCCTTTGTAATAACTTCAGGTATGTCCTACTAGGTCTATCTGCTCTTTTGTTTTCCTATACAGATTTTATGACTGATAGGTTAAAAACTATTTTTAAGCATTTTGCTTTTTGAATTTTCAAATCTACTTTAGTGTTTTTGTTGTTTGTAGATATTCACATGGTATGAATATAGGTTGTGATATAGCAAAATGGTCAAAGAAATTCTTGGGCAACTTCAAAATACCATTACAAAGCCAACAACATAACCCCTTACATTTCTAAATTCTTAATCTTTAATCTTTATCAGTTGCCAATGGTTTTCAAACTGATTGACACACGTGTTGAAATTACAAAAGGAACTCTGGACTAAATAGGCAACTAAATATGTATCTCTTGGTTGTAGGTCATTAGTAAAATTAATGCTACCATATCAAACAAAGCAAAAACTATAAAAAGCTACATTCACGAAAAGTGTCCTTTCCTTTTTTCCTGGGTGGATTGAATTATTACTTAATTTCAGGTGTCATAAGTACAAATTCATCTTTGAAACGGATTTCCTGGCCTCCACCATGTCTAATCATTTTTGTGAAGATCCAAATTTTAATAACAGATTTCAAAGCCTAATTAGGCAGTTCATTTTCTTACATTCAGTCAAAGAACAAAAAGTAAATGTAAACTTGTTTTAAATGATACATTAGCTACAGAGGGCGTGCTTTTTTTCTTTTCTTTTCTTCTCTTTTAAGGTAAAGCTTTTTGTTGAGTATAACAAACCGTAAGAAATCTGGGGATTCTCACGTATTGGGGGGCCAGATCCCCCAGAGAGAGAGTGGAGGGCGCCTATTTGCCCTGCAAGCGGAGCTAGCGCCCTCTAGGGCCCTTTCTGACTCCCTGGGTGCTCACCATTTGGACCACTGAGATGAGGCATGCCTGAATTTGTCTGCAAAGGTCACCTAGCACCTAGAGCAACTCAGCCCGAAACCCCAAACCGACCCTAATCCACAGTGTAATTGCAGCGAGACACTTCCGATCAGCCCTGCCCTGATAATGACCCGAAGCTTGAGCTTCTTCTGCCCTTCTCCAAGATGGCTGTTGTTGGCGCCGGGGATTCTGGGCTTGCTGCCCGCGGAACCAGAGGGGAGGTGATGGGGGCGTGTCTTGGGGGGGCGGAGCTGTCTGGCGTCTTGCGCTGATTGGCCGCGGTGGCCGACCGGCCTCCGGCGCTGGTCCATAGCGGGCGCCGCGGCCTGGGCTGGGATGTGACGGGCAGTGGGCTCCCGGCTCCCGGCGGTGAAGGCTGTGCGCGGCGGAGACTGCGGCCAGGGCGGCGCAGGCGGGCGGGCAGGCGAAGCCAAGGCGCCTAGGACTGCCGGCCGACAGGGCCGCGGGATGAGGAAGCGGACTGAGCCCGTCACCTTGGAGCATGAGCGCTGCGCCGCCTCCGACTCGTCCTCCTCCGGCTCGGCCGCCGCGGCGCTGGACGCGGACTGCCGCTTGAAACAGAACCTGCGTCTGGCGGGCAAGGGGCCGGCAGAGCCGCGCAGCGAAGCCGACGCGGGCATGAAGCGGGCGCTGGGCAGGTGAGACGCGGCGCGGGTACTCACGGGCCCCTCACCTGGTAGGCAGGTAGTCCCACGCCCCCACCTTCAGTGATCTGCCGTGGGAGCATCCCAGCGTCCCATCCTCCCGGCGTCCTCTTCGACCCTTCTTCAGACTGCCTCCCCTCATCTGGCCTGCAGGGACCATCCAACCCCATTCTTTCCTCCAGGCACCTGCGTCTGGAGCGTTCCTTCCATCCTTGCTTCCCTGGCGTCCACCCCTACCCTACGGGCTTCTCACTAAACCCACCCAACACTCTGGCTTGGAGACCCTTATCAGGTTAGCCCGTAGGGATACTTAGCGACTGGGTCAGTAGTAGTCAGGGGTCCAGCAGTTCTGACTGGCCCTGGAAGAGTCTCCTAAGGAGTTAGAAAGGCCGTGTGTAAGAAGAGGGCCACGCAGGGTGGACCTCAGACCCTGCAAATGCTGTTAGCCGCTTCACTTGCTGACCTCAAACGGAGCTCAGTCGCAGCGCTCCTCTGTCTGGAAATTTACGAGTGCTTGGTACTTCCCTTCGGTAGTTCATCCCAGGTAACTATTTCAGAGCAACATTCGCCGACCCTCTTTCGAGGGTTAAGCCGTTTGTAGTGTCTAAGGGAAAGGATGGATGCATCATCCATACTCAGCTGTTGGAGGGAACCGGTGGTTGGCTGTGCAGGTGGCTCCAGGCACTTGAAGTCTGTAC
The DNA here is from genome assembly GCF_949786415.1 of Peromyscus eremicus. Lineage (NCBI taxonomy): Eukaryota > Metazoa > Chordata > Mammalia > Rodentia > Cricetidae > Peromyscus > Peromyscus eremicus. The sequence continues at coordinate 124,134,215 of NC_081419.1, read as the reverse complement.
AAGAATTGGTCATTGAGAATCACTTTGTAAGGTCCTGAAGTCTTCTGGGGTTGGTCGATTAGTTAGTTTTGCGTCCTCCCTTTGGAATGGAGAAGAGTACAGTTATGTAAAGCTGATTTCAAAATTGAAATAGCATACTTCATAGGTTTCTTTCCCTCTATGGATGGTTTCTTAATCTGACAGTTTGCCAATTTGTAGATTATTATCTTTCATGAAAGTTTTGAGGTCTTGATAGTTCGTGATCAGAGATGTTGCTTTGCAATATTCCCAAGACAGGAATTGTAGCAGTCATTTCTTTTTACATCGTTTGAACGTTCCTTATGTATATGTAAACTATTTACCTAAATAGAAAGAAAATCAGAGCTTGAAGCTCTGTGGTAAAAGGTCATGAACTTAAACTATAGAGAACTTTTAAGCCAGTGATTCTCTGTCTTGCATAAGGGCCAAAACTGGCTGGTTTTGTTTTGTATGTGGGTACAATTAACTATCAAGGGGTAGGTGAGATTGCCTACTTGGTAAAGGCTCCTGCCATCAGGCCTAATGACCTGAGATCCATCCTGGGTCCTAATGGTGGAAGGAGAGAACTATCTCCTGAAAGTTGGCCTTTGACCTCCATGCAATCCACCTCACATACATGCACACAAAATAAATGTATTACATGTAATTAAAAATTAACTAGCAGGTGATTAACCTTTTGTAAAACTGATATACTCATTTTACTTTCTCTTAAGAAAAGAGTGCCTGCATTAAAAACCCAGTTCGATTACATTTTTTTTTTTTAATTTTACCCTCGGCCCCTCACCCCTCAGCTCCCCACACCAGGTCCCCTGGCCCCATCACCTGCCGTGTTTTCATAATCCTCTCAGGCTCCAGACTAGCAGTGCCAGCCACATGAGGCCTGATCATATAAAGAAAATACCTCGGGCTCACTCGGGGCTGGGTCGGGACCCAGGCGCGCCCTGTTCTACCGCATTTCCCCTTCCTTCTCTAGATGCCCCAGCTACCCGTGACCGAAACCCCTAGACTACTAGCTCAGGCCTCCGCCAGCAGTCGAATACATTTTTATTTATATACTTTGCATATAACTTAAATAACTTAGAAGTTCTTCCTTTGAAAAAAAATCAAGTTGCTATATACAGTAATGTTCAGGGGATGGGAATACTGCCCTGACACCTTCCTTGTATTAAAAGGACCTGATTAATATTGTGGGACAAAGAGAAGCATTCAGATGGTGCCCACATCCTCTGAATGAACAGAGGCTTTAGGGGAATAAAGCATAATGAAGGAAGGCCAGATTGGAGTATTACCCCATAGCTTTCTTTCCGGCTGCTTTTACAAGACATTCTGGTGCTTCACTCAGCCCAGCCCAGCCCTGTCTACCTTATCACTTACCTGACATTGTAATTGTTATAATTGCATGCATACTTGTTGAATTACTTTATCTGTCTCCTCCCCAACAAGAATGGAAATGCAATAAGAGCAGGTTGCTTCCTCCACCTCTGTATCCCAGTGCCTGCCAAATAGTAGGTGGTAAAAAAAATGCTTGTTGAATAAACGAGTATCTGTGGAATAAATTCCTAGAAGTGGAATTGCTGGGCCAAAGGGTGTGTTTATAACTGACAGGTAAAGCCAAAGTATGCACTGAAGAATTAGTACTGATTGTGACCTCCATCATTGTAAGTTGCCTGTCCTTAAGACGTGTATAATTACCAAATTTTGACCTTGCCTACTTCTTTTAACTCCGTTCCTTGGATACTTTCTGATACATGAAAGTGAAGAAAACATATAATGGTTCACTATGTATCTGTCACACAATTTCCAGCTTTCACTGTTGAGCAGTATTGAATCATCTCTCTTCTCTGCATTTTTTTTGCAGGATGGGGGCTAGATACTTTTAAACAAATTTTATTGATTGATTGATTGGTTGGTTGGTTGGTTTTTTGAGACAGGGTAGCCCTGGCTGGCCATCTTGGAACTAGCTCTGTAGACCAGGCTGGTCTCGAACTCAGAGATTTGCCTGCTTCTGCCTCTTGAGTGCTGGGATTAAAGGGCATGTGCCACCACCACCCAGCTTTCAAATTTTATTTTTAAGCACTTTAGGGTAACTTGAACAAAAAAAAATATTTGAAACAATATAATAGTGATAGTACCATATATCAACTATATGTACTGTCCAGTCTGCACTCAAATTTCCTAAATTCTTAGAAATGTTTTACTGATTATCTTAAAATTCTGGTTTTTTTCCTTTGTTCCCTACCTATGTACTTGCTTTAGAAAAATTCTATACACTCTTTTTATATATTATTTTGTGTGTGTATGATATGTGTATGAAAGTACATGTACCATGTAAAGATCAGAAGACAGTTTTTCTCCTACCTTTATGTGGGTTCTAGGTTCGAACTCGGTTCTCCAGGCTCAAATGACAGGTGCCTTTACTGGATGAATCATCTTCCTGGCCTCTCCTATACGTTTTTATCCTAATTATTTGATTTTGTTGTTGTTGAAAATAGGATCCTTTATCATAGCATGTGTTCTTATTTGTCATAACTAGTAACATTATTTCTCATAGTTTTTACAATTGATTCTCTTTGATTTTCTGAGTATTCTGTTATGGCAGCTACAAGTAGTAAGAATTTTGTCCCTTGTCTTCCAGCTTTTATGTCACTTGTTTCTTTGTCTTTTCTGATTCATGGTATTTCCAGACAGAAAGCCAAGTACTATTGATACTGGACATCTTTGACTAGTTCATGATTTACTGACAACCAAATACTTAGGGTGATACTGGGTACCTTTGACTAGTTCGTGATTTATTGACAGTCAAGTACTATGGATAATATTGGGTACCATTGACTAGTTCGTGATTTTATGATAGTCAATTACTATGGGTGATACTAGGTACCTTTGGCTAGTTCATAACTTTACTGACGGCCAAGAACTATGAGTGATACTGGGCACCTTCATGACTTTATTGATAATGCTTTTGGTATTTTTTTGACATTAAGCATCATGCTAGTTATTTTGGTAAGGGGTGTGTTGCTGGTGATGCTTTTTAGTAAAAAATGGTAGCTGGATTTTTTTTTAATGTTATTTTAGCATTTGTGGCGGATTCATAGTGTTTTTCTCTTTAATATAACAGGTAATAGATTTTTTTAAATTATAAAATCATTCCATTTGGGGGATAAGTATTATTATATAGAGGTATATTGATTTAGAAATTATACATCATTATTTGTAAGGCTCATCTATAATTTTCTTAATTTGTTTTCAGTACTGGGATAGTGAATAGTTTTTTTTTAAGAGATTTATTATATTTTTAATTACATGTGTGCATATGAGTGCAGGTGCCCAGGCCAGAGGTGTGGGATCCCGGATAGCTGGAGTTATAGGTGGTTGGGAGCCACCTGACATGGTATTGGGAACTGCTCAGGTCCTCTGAAAGATTTGTACATGCCTTCAACACTGGACCATCTCTCCAAACCCCCAAACTTCTTTTTTTTATTGCTGTCTCTATCAGTTGTTTCAGCGTTGTCTATAGTTTGATTAGAAGTTTTCACTGGTCAGGTGTAGTGGCCTGTGGGGGTTGAGGCAGAGGAAGATGCTTGAGCCCAGGAGTTTGGGGTCAGCCTGGGCAACATGGGAATCCGGGTGCAGCTCTTTTCCTCTATGTAAGGCAATTTAAACTACTTTGGACAGAGTTTTAAGTAAGCCATGCTGTTATCTAGTTATCTGTGTAACCAAGGATGACCTTGAATTCTTGGTCCCCCTGCCTCAGACTTCAAGTGCTGGGATTACAGGCCTCTCTCAGACGTGGCTCAATTTAAAATACTTTCAAAAGTGTCTGTTTCTTTAAAATTTGTACAATTTCCATGTAAAACTGCCTAAGTATGGAACTCTTTTAGCATATAGTGTATTGTTAACTGTTACAAATTGTTCTAGGCTATCAGTGTTTAGGCGTTACTACTGTCTGGTTCACTTTGGCTGACTTACATGTTCATGGAATATTGTCCAATCATCTACTTAATTTAGCTTCTCCTGCCTCTCTCTATCTGAGGCTATTTCCCTAATATTATTAAATATTTCCTGCCCTCCTCCTTGATTTAGACTAATGATATGTCTAATACAGATGTACACTGGAATTTGAGGAAATGTCCCCAAGAAAATATTTCTTTCTTTCTTTTTTTTTTTTTTTTTTTTTGGTTTTTCCAGACAGGGTTTCTCTGTGTAGCTTTGCACCTTTCCTGGAACTCGTTTTGGAGACCAGGCTGGCCTCGAACTCACAGAGATCCACCTGCCTCTGCCTCTGCCTCCCGAGTGCTGGGATTAAAGGCATGCGCCACCAGTGCCCGGCAAGAAAATATTTCTTATCCTAGGAGGGCTGGAGGATGCCAAGGGTCACTAGAAATGGTTCTGGCTGAAGGGTGCATTAGCCGTTATGCCCTGTCTTGTTGGTTTTTGTTTGTTTGTGTGGGGTATTGTGTTTTGTACATGGTCTCATCAGCTTTAAAAAGCAAAAAGAAACAACAACAACAAAAACACTGTAGCTAATTGAGATGGAAACAATTTTTGAGATCAGAAGCCCCCATTTTGTTTGTTTTAAGGGGGGGTCAAAAAGTGATTTTTAAAGGTAAATAATGATACAATTAATATAGGAACTCTGTACTCTGGGAAGAGGAATGATATTAATTTGCTTTGTCTGACCGAGCACAGGGCAGATGAACAACTTTGTAGGAGTTTCGCTTTTTTCTTGTAGCCCTGGGATTCTTGACAGTGTCCATCAAAGGTTCAAGTAGTCTAACTTGAACCCTGAGAAGACATGCATAAAATGTATAGGAATGGTCTTTTTTCTTCTCCCAGCCTTTAGACCAAATCCAGGGATGGACAGAGACCAATGAGCTGCATGGGAGGTTTCGTAGTCAGATCACTCTTCATATAAATACCAAAGAACACAATCAACACCCTTCCTTTTTCCTTGGTCCAGACAGAGAAGGGTCCTCATCCAAGATGGGGCTGACTTTATAATAGCCCAGAAAGGCAGGTGGCTGAGGTCAGTGTCCATGTCCTTCACCTTTAGCCTTCCCAAGATATAACCTGAAGCTCAAGCCCCATGCATCCCTGTGTGTGTCTCTTCATGCTTAATTTACTAAGATGAGAGGAAGTTCAGAGCCAACTTTTATTCTTCTGTTTTCCTCTACTGCACCTAAAACAACAGAATTGGCCCCATGTAGTTACAGTGTAGCAAGTTGGCTTGGTCTGTTGTACTTCATCTGGACCCCCGTTTGTAGATGTAACAGTCTTATTATTAAATAAGAAACACAGAGCCAAATGCAGAGTTAAAAGCCCAAGAGGTCAGAGCAGTAGTAAGAGCTGATACTAAAAACCCTTCTTCTTACCCTTCCTGCCGCTGCTGTCCTTTCCCTCAGCAAGAGACCTATTTCCTGTGTATCTGTCTTTTTACTGACTTTCTGTTCTGCCTTCTCATTGGTTGTAAACCCAACCACATGACCTCCTGGTCACTGCCTGTCTATACAGACCTCCAGGTCTTCTGTGGTTGGTATTTAGATTAAAGGCCTGTGTCTCCATGCTGGCTTTATCCTTGAACACACAGAGATCTGCCTGTCATGTGATCTGGATTAAAGGTGTGCACCCCCACCATCCAGCTTCTGCTATGGCTTGCTGTTAGCTCTGACCCCCAGGCAACTTTATTTATTAACATACAAATAAAATCATATTTCAGTACAAATAAAAAAATCACCATACCCTTTGGGTTAGCCTTTTCCTATTGTGCCCTACCTTGTTATGGTTGTGCTATAGCCTGACACCAGATTTTAATAGGACTGCATTTTTTTATATTTCTGTTTGACTCAAAGTTCCGTTCAACCCACACAATTACTCCTCCTTCCCAAGGCAGCTTTCTGTGATGGCTCTGACAGACAGGTCTGAAGGGACCAGTGTGAGCACAAGACACCCTAAGACCAAGTTCTCAACACAAAGGAGATTTCTTTGCCCCAGAGGGACAAAGGGCAGGGGATAAGAGACAAAGACAGGGGATAGAGGACTAGGGAGAAGGAGAAAGGAACAACGGAGAGGAGGAAGGGATATTTGTCCTGAAGGGACAAAGGACAGCCTCCGAATAGAAAGGAGACAGACGAAGCCCATAGGCATGGCAGTTTGTAAAAGTAAAAGGGGAACCTGGTGTTGGGATGAGTTGGTTTGTTTTGATTGGACATGCCAATTAGGGCAGCCAAAAGAAGGCTTTTGATTGCTGGACTTCAATACTTTGATAGCTGGACATTGGCAGTCAGCCTCAGGGGGAGGAAGTGGCCAAATAAGGGACTAGACCTTGGTGGCTAGCTTTAGAAATGTAATATAACGATTTTTAGCAAGGCAGAGGGACTTGGGGAATAGCAAGGCCTGCCAGAGTCATGTTTGTCATGCTAGGGCATTGTTGTTCGATTCTTAGATGGTCTTTTAATAAAAAACCCAAGGCCAGATATCTTACATCTTATATACCTTTCTCTGCCCTGCCATATTACTTCCTGGAATTAAAGGCGTGTGTGCTTCCCAAGCAAAGGCATGAGATCTCCAGTGCTGGGATTAAAGGTGCGTGCCACCACTGCCTGACCTCTGTGTCTAATCTGTTATCTGGCTCTGTTCTCTGATCCTCAGGCAAGTTTATTAGAGTACACAATGTATCACCACAGGGCCCTCTAGAGTCCTCTGAGGTCTACATTGTGGAAGATGCTTTGGGGCAGATTGAAAGTTCTTGACCTGATCATGGAGGCCACCTTAGAAGGAATCATGACATTTTTTAAGTTTAAAAGTGACTGGATAGGAAGAGCAGTAAGATGGGTTAGTGGGTGAAGGTGCTTGTTGCACAAGTTTGGTGACCTGAGTTTGATCCCTGAAACTCATGTATGGGCAGAAGGGAGAGAACTCTACACAGCTGTCCTCTGACTTTTACATATGTGCCATGATGGCAAGCGTGCGCGCACACACACACACACACACACACACACACACACACATTTTTAATACTTAAAAAAAAAAGTCATGGAAGATAGCCACTTTATCAGGTCTGTGCTAATAAAGGTGGAATCCTGTTTCAGATTCCTGCTACTCCTCCCAAGAGAACACTTGCATTTCAAATAAAATATGTAGGAAAAATGTTTAACGACAGTTGTGACAAGCTTCAGGTCAGTGCTCTTTGTCTGCTGCTGGTACCACAAAACTTAAAAAGTTTCAGTGAATTTGTGCTTTGTGAGTGGCTCTGTCAGCACAGCAAGTCACTTGTCTCATCCTTTGTTGTGATGGGCATGTGGGATTTCTGGACAGAGGGACTAGCCAATACAGGGAACATGGTAGCCAGAGTGCTGGGACTCAGATGTCCATTATCTAGAGGACCTGGCATTTGCTTTAGTCTCCCCTGTGCTAAATTCCATGGTTTTGTTTTTGTTTTTTTGAGACAGAGTTTCTCTGTGTAGCTTTGGAGCCTTTCCTGGAACTCACTCTGTAGCCTAGGCTGGCCTCAAACTCACAGAGATCCTTCTGCCTCTGCCTCCTGAGTGCTGGGATTAAAGGTGTGCGCCACCACCACCTGGCTCTAAATTCCATATTTTATAGGATGCTGCATAGTGATCTGAGTCTCAAGTGAGTCTTTTTAGAATCTGTGGCTTGGCATAAGCTACTTAACTTTCTGAGTTTGTTTTTCTCATCTGTAATGTGGGGATAAGAATGTCTCCCAGTTGGATTGTGGCGAGGCCCAGGTGTGTGGAAAATTCCTAGCATCTGGTGAGCATCAGTCAGTAGCATCTTCTGGTGCAACCATCCCCTTGTTATTGCTAATGTTATAAGCTGAGGAACTGAGAAAGCTGTTACTTGTGTCAAGAATTTATTCTTCCTTCCATTCCTGCCCCCAGATTATAATCTAGCACTTCATAGTTGTGCATTTAGTATATCCTAGTTGGTAAACATCTTTTTTTATTACATATATTTATTTGTGGCTTTTTTGGCGGGGAGGCACACACAAATACTATCTGGAGGTCAGAATAACTTGCAGGAATCTGTTGTGGAATATTGTCTTAACTAGGTAAAGATGTGTTGCATTTGTTTATGCTACAGAGTATTACTTTAATTGTAAAAGGTGTGTTACTTTTGTTTATGCTGCATTTGTTTAGCAATGTCAGGGTGTGTGTTTAATTATGTACAGATATGTTGTGTTTGTTTCGCCTTGCCTGCCAAAGGCGTCTGATTGGTCTAATATAGAGCTGAACAGTCAATAGCTAGGCAAGAGAGGGATAGATGGGGTTGCTAGGCAGAGGGAATAAATAGGAGGAGAAATCTAGGCTCGAGAGGAAAGAACGAGGGAACATGCCCGGGGCCAGAAGCCAGGCAGCCACAGCCAACCAGCAGACTTAGAGAAGCAGTGAAAGTAAGATACACAGAAGGAAGAAAAGTAAAAAGCCCTGAGGCAAAAGGTAGATAAAGAGAAACAGGTTAAGTTAAGAGAGCTAGTTGGAAAAGAGCTAAGTTAGGCGGAGCATTCAAAACTACTATGTCTCTGTGTCGTGATTTGGGAGCTAGTTGGTAGCCTAAAAGAAAAAACCTGGTACAGGAATTCATTCTTTTCTTTCACCATGTAGGTCCCAGAGCAAACTCAGGTCCTCAAGCTTTGGCTGCAAGCATCTGGGTAACCATTGAGCCATGGGTCAGCCCTGTATCTGTTGACCTTAGAACATTTCTAACTGTATTGTTGCGTCATCTAACACTTTTGTAAGCCATTTTTCCTAAGCCCCACCTCGTGTGTATGCCTTATGACATACGTGTGAAGGCCAGAGGGCATTTGTGGGAGTCAGTTCCCCCCTTCTGCCATGGATGAAATCCCAGGGGTTAAATTCAGGTTGTCAAACTTGGCAGTAAGTGCCCTTACCCATTGAGCCATCCTGCCAGCCCTGAGCCATTTTTTTTTTTTTTAACAGTTTGAATATCTGTTAGGTATGATAACCCTTGTAAGACTGCAGCAGCGATCATGGACTTTACTTTCCTATGGGAGAGACAGGAGACAAAGAGAAATACGGCAGGTGCTCTCGGTACTAAGGAGAGCTGTAGAGCCAGCAAGAGACCCGCTGTGGACAGCCATTGTGGTAGTGGTCTAAATGAGAAGGAAGCCTTTCTGACAATGGGCACTTAAATAGAAGCTGCTGGCTGCTTTGGAGCAGAATGACACAATAAGCTCTCTGTCTCTGTCTCTGTCTCTGTCTCTGTCTCTCTCTCTCTCTTTCTCCCTCTCTCTCTCTCTTTCTCCCCCCCCCTCTCTCTCTCTGTGTGTGTGTGTGTGTGTGTGTGTAGATAGATTATAGATAGAGAGAGAGAAATATCTTGTCTGTCACGAGACCAGCCTGGAGAAGATGAGGTTAGGAGTGTTGTCATCGGTGTAAGAAAGACATGGCGGGCTTGGGCTAGGGAAATAACCTTGGAGATGGGGAAATGTGGAATTCTGACCACACCTCAAAGGAGGCATTATCAGAATTTACTGATTGCTTGAATGGAAGAGTGTGAAGAAAAAAGGAGTCTTTTCTGAGTAACTGGGAGAATAGAACTACCATTGCTGAGAAGGGAACTGTCTGAGTTGGTTTGCTGCTGCTATAACTGCCGCAGACTGGAGAAGGATTTTCATTTACAATTCTAGAGCGTGGAAAGTCCAGGATCTAATGTCTGCATTTGAGGAGGGCCTTGGTGCTACAGCTTAACACAGCAGAAGGTATCACATGGAGAAAGAGTATTTTAGAGTAAATGGGACAAGGACAGAATACTTGAACACTCAAGAGAGAAGGTTTGCACTTCTAGCAAAGCTACTCTTCATGATTTCTGACCCACTCCTGGTTGTAACAGCCCTAATCTGGTCTTACCACCTCTTAAACAGTCCACCCTCTCAGTACAGTCCTATTGGTAATTAAGTTTCAACATGTGCAGGATATGGCAGTGCATGCCTGTCGTCCTAACTTCTGGGGGTACTAAGGAAAGAAGAAAGGATCACCTGAGTCCAGATGTTTGGGGCCACCACCACCGCCTCTTTTTTTTTTTTGTCATTGTGTATTTTGGAGGAGTTTAAACCACAGCATTTCATTATAATAGTCTCACAGATCTGAAAGAAATCATAGTATAGCATCAATCAAATGTCCCAAGTGCAGAGTCTCATCTGAATCAGATATGGGTGACATTCAAAGCATAGTTCATCCAGAGACCTGTTTTCTCCTGCTGTGAACCAGCCTTCCAAAATATAGTGGTGGGGCAGGAATTCCAAAGGGAGAGGTAGGCAAGAAGGAAGAAGTAGCTGGTCTCTAGTGAGTCCAAAGCCCATCAGAGAAAATAGCATTTGTCTAAAAGCTAAAGAATGGTTTCCTTTGATACTATATCCCACATCCCGAACACTGTAGGATAGTAACAATGTGTTCATGGATGTTTCAGTAGCTTTGTTGGGCTTTTACTAGCAATCATAAGTTGGAGTCTTTTACCTCAGTTCTTCCACAGTTGGAATCTCACTGGTAGCGCTACAGTTCTGGGATCTTTCTGGTGGCCCTCACCCTTATAGCTTTGCTGAGCATTTGCCCTAGCATTTGTGGTGGCTCTGCCTCATGATACCACTATCTAGTCTCCTTGCCTATTGACAACCTACTTTAAAATCAAGTTATACATGCCCTACAGCTCTCATAATGTTCTAGAGCTTGGACAAAATTAAGCTAAAGTTTTTAGAACTCTATAAACAAGAGTGATCTTTGCTCTGAATTCCAATATAGTTCCTCATTTGTGCCTGAGATCTCACAAGGATGGCCTTTACTCTGATTTCCAATATAGTTCCTCACTTTGAGATCTCACAAGGACAGCCTTTATTCTGATTTCCAATATAGTTCCTCATTTCTGTCTGCCCTAGTTAGCTTTGACTGTCAACTTGAGTTGATCGTTAAACCTAGAGTCATCTGAGAAGGGAGTCTTAAATGAGGGATTGCCCAGATCAGATTGACCTGTTGGCATGTCTGTGGGGAATTGTCTTGATTGTTAATTGATGTAGCAGGGCCCAGTCTGCTGTAGGTGGCACCATTCCCTGGACAGGTGGTCTCATGCTATATCAGAAAGCTAGCTAAATATGAAGCTACAAGTGAGCCAGTAAGCACTCCATGGTTTCTTATGCAAGTTCTTGCTTGTTCCTGCCTTGACTTCTCTCAATGATGGACTGTAGTCAGAGGTTTTCCAGTGTCCTGCCTGGCCCCGCAGCCACTTGGTCCCAAATAAACACATAGAGGCTTATATCAATTACGAATTGCATGGCCATGGCCTATGGCTCAATTTTCTTGCTAGCTAGCTCTTATAACTAAACTCAGCCCATTTCTATTAATCTATATGTCACCACATGTTCCGTGGCTTTACCTGTGTGCCATTACATGCTGCTCCCTGGATGGCAGAATGGCGTCTCCCCTCTCTGCCTTTCTTCTTCCTCTCTCTCTCCTGGATTTTCAGCCTATCTCTAAGCTGCCTTGCCATAGGCCAAACAGCTTTATTTATCAACCAATCAGAGCAACACATATTCACAGCATACAGAAAGACATCCCACAGCAATGGACTGTAACTTGTAAGTTGAAATTAACTCTGTCTTCCCTGAAGTTGTTTTTGGCTAGAGTGTTTAATCACAGCAGTAGAAAGGAAACTAAATACTGTCTAAGACCCGACACACACTTTAGCAAAAATGATGAATTCTTGACTTCACTGAAGCTCTTTTTCTGAACCCTTATCAGAATTATCTCTAATGCTTTGCTCATGAAAATATAGGCTTTTTCTAACTTTCTCCAAATTATTCCAACTTTAACCCATTACCAAGTTCTAAACCTTCTTTCACGTTTACCTGTGTGTATGTGTGGAGGCTAGAGGAGGGCCTTGAGTGCCCTTTTCTGTCATTCTCCACCTTATTCCTTTGAGGCAGTCTCTCCCTGAACCCAAAGCTTTCATTTTTCAGCTGACAACCAGCAAGCCCTAGTAATCCTCCTGCGTCTGCCCCATTCAGTTCTGGGGTTCCAGACACCATGAGGATCACTTCCAGCGTGTTATATGCACTCACAAAGAATGCTAGGCTCTAGGCCCAGGTCGTCATTCTTCCAGAGCAAGTACTCCTAAACCACTGTGCCTCTCTCCAGCCTCAGTCTGTTTTCATAACTATAACAGAAGACTACAGATTGGGAAGATTATAAACAAATAGGAGTTTATTTGGCCCACTGTTGTAGAATATGAGAATTCTAAGACTGAGGATCATATCTGGTAATGGCCTTCATGCTGTGTTATATGTAACATGGTAGAAGGCATCATATGGAGAGAGAGAACCCAGGAAATAGAGTAGCTTCAAGCAAGAAATCACATGCCAGAGCCTGTTCACCTTTATTACAAAGCTCCTCCCTTGATCTTTAAGCCACTTGTTCATTTTGTCAAGAACTGAACCAAGGATATGGCCCAGTGGTAGAACACTTGACTTACCACGCTCAAGGCTCTGGGTTTGATCCTCAGTACTGTAAAAAGAAAGAGATGGAGATAGAGAAGGACTGCCAGTTGAGGAAGAATAAAGGGAGAGCCAGGAGTGTTTTGATCTTTTTGTTGTTATGTTTTGTTTTGAGACAGGGTTTCTCTGTGTAGCCCTGGCTATCCTGAAATTTGCTCTGTAGACCAGGCTGGCCTCAAACTCAGAGATCTACCTGCATCTGCCTCCCAAGTGCTGGGATTAAAGGTGCATTTTGATCTCTTATTGGTTCTTGAACTTTACTGGTCTTGCACTTTAAAGTAAAGAAAAAAAAGTTAAACTGCCTTCAGTTGTTATCAGACTAGTGGAAGCTCCACAAAGGATCGGATATATTGACTGGCTCCTCATAGAATGGAAAGGTAAAAGTGTAGGGTTGATGCCAATTATTTTGATGGAGTGAAAGAGGACCCTAGAAAAGATCAAGATATTGATTTTCCATTGCTTTTAATAACGTATGTGGCAGATACACTATGTCCTTTCATCATTGACCTGTGCCATTCTCAATCCTGGAATATCCACATAGCTTTGCCTGAAAGTAACATCAGTGTCGGGTACCTATACGTTATTGTATTCATCAGTTACTGTGCTTTCACAGATACTGAGAAAGCAACTGGTGATGCAAGGAGAGGACACTTTCCCCTAGGAAATCTTGTTTTTCAGCTTTTGTTTGTTTGTTTGAGACAGAATTTCTTCGTGTAACAGTCCGGCTGTCCTAGAACTCACTCTGTAGACCAGGCTGGCCTTGAACTCACAGAGATCCTCCTACCTCTGCCTTCTGAGTAGTGGGATTAAAGGCGTGCACCACCACCACCCAGCGTTTTCCAGCTTGTATGAATGGCAGCCATCAGCTCTTGTACTCAAATGTTTGGATGAATGCTATGGCTTAGAGTATGCAAGAGTGACTGGAGACAGTCTGTCTGCTCTCACATTCATCTTTTTCTCTTAGAGTCTTGTTGTGTAGCCCAAGCTGACTTTAAACTTGCCTTCTGTGGTGGCTTGAAAAAAAAATGACCCCCACAAAGGGAGTGGCACTATTAGGAGGTGTGGCTTTGTTGGGGTATGTATGGTCTTGTTGGAGGAAGTGTGTGTCCCTGTGAAGGTGAGCTTTGAGGTCTCATACATGCTTAAGCCTCGTCCAGTGTTTCAGACAACTTCCTGTTGCCTGTGAGTTAAGTTGTAAGAACTCTCAGTTCCTTCTCTAGCACCATGTCTGCCTGCGTTCTGCCTTGCTTCCCACCATGACAATAATGGACTAAACCTCTGAAACTGTAAGCTGTCTCTCACAGCAACGAAACCCTAAGACACCTTTCTTCTCGCTCAACCTCCTGAGAACGGGGATTACAACAGTCATTTACTCATTGCTATGCTTGATTTCCTGATGTCCTTCCTTCCCTTTTTCTTTTTTGAGATAGGATTTTTTGTAGCCAAGGGTGGCTCTAAATTCCTGATCTTCCTGACTTTACCTCCTAAGTGCTGGGATTACAGGTATGCACTGTAGACCAGGCTGGCCTCAAACTCACAAAGATCTGCCTCTCTCTGCCTTCTGAGTGATGGGATTGAAGGTGTGTACCACCACTGCCTGGCATTTCATCCTTTCTTAAAGACCCATTTATTGCAATATTTCTTATGTGCTGATTTATGTTAAAAGCATCTCATCTTTTGGCCTCTCAATTCATTCAAATGATATCATGCAAAGAACATCACTGACTAGCTACACAGTCTAGAAACAGAAAAGAAAATCTCACAGTTAGGGACTCCAGGCACTCTGACAAAGCATATCATGTCAGGACCCTGAGGAGTAACAAAGAAGACACCATTGTAGAACACTTAATATCTAGCTTAAGGTTCTAGAAGAGCCTCCTAAACCAGTGTGGGCCATGTGGAAGCCTGCCAGTGCCTCCCCAAGGCCTCAAGAGAAAACTGGAAGATTCTGTAGGGCCCAGGGAAGGATTTCTAGGTGTGAAGTCCCCCAGGAGATGCCATCGCTATGGTGAAAGGCTGTCTCAGGGGCCATCACACTCTCTCTCAGCTCCTTGCTTTGTATCTGATTCCATAATAAAGATCCCATAGTGAGAATCAAGGCACAGAAAGATAACAGGGAAGTGAAGTTCTCCTCCAGAGTTTTAACTGTGTGGTGCATATTGAAAATGGGATCTGTGTTTTCTTTCATCCATTTAACAAGTAGCTTTCACTTAGCCTTCCTTGAAAGCTAGATAATACAACTAAAACAAGGCACAGGAGTAGGTAAGTCTCGATCTGTGTAGAGCTTACAGTCTTGTGAAGGAGAAATACAGCCAAAGAGGTAGCACATCAATACCAAGTAAAATTCAACAGTGTGATGAAGTGCTATGGAAAAACAAAACTGAAAAACCAAGAACAAGATAGGAAACACGGCCATGTATGAAGCCTTGGAAAATCTTTGTTTTTGTTACTGCCCGAACCCACCCAGTCTGCCTTCCCCCCAACACAAAGCAGACCTTCCCACAGTGGGGTACTCAGCTGGTCAACTCTGCTAACAAATCCTCATGATTTTGTTTTCCTCTTTGGAAACAACGAGACGTTAGAGGTGGTTGCTGTGTGTTTCACTAAGGTCTTGAAGTTTTTAGCAGTGTAGTGTAATTGTACCTAATACCAACTATGTTGGAATAAGATTTGAAGGTTGTTAAGATTTCTGCCTAGCCGGGTGCAGTGGTGCACACCTTTAATCCCAGCATTCAGGAGACAGAGGCAGGTGGATCTCTGTGAGTTTGAGGCCAGCCTGGTCTGCAAAGCAAGTTCCAGGACAGGCAGAGCTGTTACATAGAAAAACCTTGTAATGAATCTTTTTCTGAACCACCAGCTCTCAAATAAAGGCTTTGAGACTTCTTATTAATTATGAAAGCTTGGCCTTAGCTTAAGCTTGTCCCGCTAGCCTTTATAACTTAAATTAACCCATTTATTTTAATCTGCATACTGCCATGTGGTTCATGGCTTTTACCTCTCCTTCTACATGTCCTGATTCCTCTGAGTGCTGTCTGTCCCCAGAAGTCTTGCCTAAGCTCTTCTTGCTCAACTATTGGCCAATCAGCTCTTTATTAAACCAGGCACAGTGATACATCTTCACAGTGTAAAGGATTATTCTGCAACAAAACCTTGTTTCAAAAAAAAAAAAAAAGATTTCTACCTAAAAATTAACAAATATTTAATTCACCTACTAGTGTTGGGGAATTAATCTTTATTAATGGGTTTATTCTTTTATTCTTTCTAAGAAAATATTCTATAATAAGATCAAAAAGAAAACACTTGAACTCTTTTGATGATTACAGGGACGGAACTGCAATAGTTACTTTCCTCGTTGCTGTATCAGAACATCAGACAGAACAATGTAAGGGTGGGGTTTATATTGGCTCACAGTTTTAAGAGGGTATGACCTACCATGGCAGGGAAAGCGTGGTGGTCAGAGCTGTTCACAGCTCATATGGCAGCTGTTTTACATGTAGCCAAATAGAAACCGGTGAAAGATGAATACAGCTCACTTTCTTCTTTTTCCTCTCTTACTCCATCCAAGCCCCTAGCCTATGGGATGCTCCTGTACTCAGGTTGGGTCTTTCTTCCTCAGTTCATCTTCTCTGAAACATTTTCACAGACACTCAGAGGTATGTGCTTCAATTTCTTTGGAGGTCCTAAATTTGACATTGAAGGTTACTCACCACAAGTCTGCTCATCAGTTTTCAAACACATTACTTGAACCTGCAATACTTTATTTCTCACCTTCATATTCCCATTCACCCCCTCCCAAACCCCACTCCTGTCTGTTTCATCATTTATCTAACTTTGAGTCCCTTCAAACATTATTCAGAAGGTGAAGTTCAAAGTCTCTCTTGAGCCGGGCGGTGGTGGCGCACGCCTTTAATCCCAGCACTCGGGAGGCAGAGCCAGGCGGATCTCTGTGAGTTCGAGGCCAGCCTGGTCTCCAAAGCGAGTTCCAGGAAAGGCGCAAAGCTACACAGAGAAACCCTGTCTCGAAAAACCAAAAAAAAAAAAAAAAAAAAAAAAAAAAAAGTCTCTCTTGAGTTGGTACTTTGACTCTAAGTGTCCTCTTAACTTGAGCCACTGTAAAATTTTTAAAATGTTGCATACTTCCAATATACAGAGTAAACATTCCCATTCTAAAAGGGAGGGGACACAGCAAGAAGTATCAGACCAGACCAAAAGCAAAGCCCAGCAGGGAAAACACCAAATTTTTGTAGTTCCAGGTTCAGCATTTAGGACTCATGGTGCCACTGGCTGGTCTCCCACAGGCTCTGTTACCTGTGATAGACATGGCATCTGTCGTGAGCTGGCCCCACTTGGTCCTCATAGCTTTCCTAGGTGATAGTTCACATTCCTAGCATCTGCAATGCCCAAGAGTCTGTTTCTTTTGCAGCTTAGGCTTCACATTCGTAGTTTTACAAATAGCCTACTCAGGAGCTCCATTCAGGGAATCCTACCCTGTCATACATTGCCTGGCCCAAGTGACTTTCCTGAACCTTGATACAAACCCTCATTATTATCCTACAACACTTGTATTTTTCATACCTGCAAGATGATTCCAAGTTGTGTTTCTGGCTTGAGATACAGCCTGGCCACTTTGAACCATAGCTGCAGCAGCCTCTGTGTCTGTGTAGATGAACCTGGGGAAACATTCATTCCTTCTTCCTCCCTCCCTCCCTCCCTCTCTCCCTCCCTCCCTCCCTCCCTCCCTCCCTCCCTCCCTTCCTTCCTTTCTTTTCTTCTTACTTCATGTTCGTTGGTGTTTTGTGTGAGGGTGTCGGATCCCCTGGAACTGGAGTTACAGACAATTGTGAGCTGCCATGTGGCTGCTGGGAATTGAACACAGGTCCTCTGAAGAGCAGCCAGTGCTCTTAACTACCAAGCCATCTCTCCAGTTCCAGGAAAACAGTTTTCTAAGGGATCCTGCTGCAATAGGGTGTACTGGAAGCTCTGTCTTCTCAGGCATTCTCTTCCATTCTTCTTTTAAATTAATTTGCATGTTTATGCCCTGAAGCTTTTGATAGATTGGGGTCTTGGCTTCATAATATCTTTTCTATTGTCCCAGTTCAGAGTGTGATCTCTCTTTAATTGAACCAGAGTGTCAGTTACAAGACTTTGTCTTCAACTACTTTGTCTGGACTTTAAAATTTGCTCAAGATCCTCTGTTCACAAAAACACAACTATTTGTTTTCCCATCTTCTTGTTCCACTTACGCACTCTCACTGTAAAGGCTAAGAACAGAGATCAGTAACCATGCTATAGACTGGCTATGGTCTTGAAATTACCTCTATAAAATAACCTATTATCTTCTAATTTAGCCTCACTCAAAATTTCAGAACATAGAACATAGTCAGATCTTTTGCTAGATATAATACAAATAGTCTTGTTCACAATTCTTTTTTTTTTTTTTTTTTTTTTTTTTTTTGGTTTTTTGAGACAGGGTTTCTCTGTGTAGCTTTGCGCCTTTCCTGGATCTCGCTCTGTAGACCAGGCTGGCCTCGAACTCACAGAGATCCGCCTGGCTCTGCCTCCCGAGTGCTGGGATTAAAGGCGTGAGCCACCACCGCCCGGCTGTTCACAATTCTTGATAGAATCTTTATTTCTCACTGAAACCTGATGAGTAGTGTTTTCTTATCTGCTTTTCTATTGGCAGTCTAATCTGAGTTTCCAACAGAACAAACAGCTCATTAAGCTATGCTTACAA
Organism: Peromyscus eremicus; assembly: GCF_949786415.1. Lineage (NCBI taxonomy): Eukaryota > Metazoa > Chordata > Mammalia > Rodentia > Cricetidae > Peromyscus > Peromyscus eremicus. The sequence goes on along the minus strand of NC_081419.1, from coordinate 124,115,943 downwards.
CACTCAGGGGTTTCTTCAGGCCACAGCTCCAAACTCTTCCACTTCCCTCCCACATACCTGTTCCCAAAGCCTATGAGCTATATGGTAAGGTTTGTCACAGCAAGACCCCACCCAGCAGTACCAGTTTCCTGTATTTAGTTACTTTTTTACCCTTTTTGTCAGTGGGACAGATATCTGACAGACCAACTTAAGGGAAGAAAGGTTTATTTTAACTCACAGTTTCAGAGGGTACATTCTGTCACGGTAGGGAGCAACTGGGTTGGCAGGAACATGTGGCAACTGCCTTTTACATGTTGCCAAACAGGAAGCAGGGAGAGGTGAATGTTGACACTCAGTTCACTTTCTCCTTTATCCCATCCTGGCCCCCAGGTCATGGAATGATTGTGGATAGGTCTTTCCTCCTCAACTAATCCTCTCTGATGTATTCATATCACCCATCAGAGGTGTGCCTCAGTCCCCCAGGTAATTCTGAATCCAATCAAATTGACAATAAAGGTTAACCATCATTCAGATACTGCTGAAAAATAACTATGAACACTTCTGAAAAGGATACATAGAGCTTCCACTTCTCTGGGGGTTATGGAGCACATCTGTAACTCCAGTAGTAGAAAGCTGAAGCAAGAAGATCATCAATTTGAGGCCAGCCAGGTATAATTAGTGAGACCTTATCTTACAAAAACAATAACATAGTTCTGCCTCCAGCTCACTTAGAGACACATGGGGTTGAGTTTATCTTGAAGTAGCTGAAACAGCACTACAGCAAAAAAAGGAGACAGTATACATGGAATAAAGGCTTGTTTCTTTGTTTTTTACAGTCTTATGTAGCCTAGATTGGTCTCAGAAGCACTATGTGGTGAGGCAGGTCTGGAACTCCTGATCCTCTGCCTCTGTCTCCCAAGTGCTGGGATTGCAGATGTGCACCTCTATGCTCAGATGAAATAATGTTTTCAAAATACATGGCATTGAGCAACAAGAGCCAATAATCCCTGGAGATGACTGTCAAATAAGATGAACCCTAGGATTGCTTGACCTGACTTCTTTGAGAAGTTTCTGTGTCATAGCACAGGTGTGGAGCCCAGTGGACCTCCTGGGTTATGGATATGGACCCAAGCAAGAGTCTAGAGACTGCTGGATAGAGTACTAAAAAGAGGCATGGGGCAAAGAGAGAGACTGTGGAGGTCTGCAGACCTTCAGGAGGCACTGATGAGCATGTATGTGAGGGAACAACTCTGAAAGATTAAAGCGAATAGTCTATGATCCATCCAAGACCAAATTCTTGGAGCATATGGTAAAATACTCAAGAGCATTGTACTTCAGTGGTGAGAAATAGTTCTAGATTGAATACTTCTCCAAATCCCCTAATTAGTCATAAAAGTAGGACCCAAAAGATGGGCTGGAGAGATGGCTCAGGGGTTAAGAGCACCGACTGCTCTTTCAGAGGTCCTGAGTTCAATTCCCAGCACCCACATGGTGGCTCACAACCATCTGTAATGAGATCTGGCGCCCTCTTCTGTATATATAATAAATAAAGAAATCTTAAAAGAAAAAAAAAAGACCTAAAAGAAGCAGACCTTCTTCTTGTAACTGTGTCCTCAAGCAAGGCTAAGTGCTATTGATAATAATATAAAAATAGGACCTGGTGTGGTGACACACATCTTTAATCCCAGCACTCAGAAGGCAGAGGCAGGAGGATCTCTGTGAGTATGAGCCTGCCTGTTCTACATAGCAAGTTCCAAGATGGCCAGAGCTACATAAGGAGACCTTGTCTGAAAAAATAAATAAATAAATAAATAAAAATAAAATAACAACATCCAGCACCTAACACAGTGAAATTCACAAGACCTAGCATCAAAGATTACAAGGTGTGTGGGTTTGCTGAAGCTCTTACACCAAGGTAATGGCAGGCTGAGTGGCTTAAATGACAAATGTATTTTCTTATAATTTTGGAGGCTGGAATTCTAAGGTAAAGTTGCCAGCACAGTTGTTTTGTGAAAGCTGACTGCCTTTCTTTTTCTTCACATGGTCTTTTGTCTATGTGTGTTCATTAATATCTTCTTTTTGTTGTTCCTCATTTTGATTTTGTTTATTGAGACAGCATCTTATGTAATCCAGGCTGGCCTTAAGCTTACTACATAGATGAAAATGACATTGAACCTCGGCTTTCCCTCCTTCTTTCTCTGAAGTACTGGGTTTACAGGTATGCATCATCACTCCTGGCTCCCAAATTCACCAGCCTCAAAATTCTTCTTATAAGCATTAGTCATAGTGGGTTTGTGCTAACCCAACTGATCTCCTTTAAAGACCTCTCTCTAAATATAGTTACATTCCCTAACACTTTGAAAAACCCAAAACTACATTAAATGGGCACCCAAGTATAGTTGCAACAGCAGTAATATTTTTTTGGGGGGAAGCGTTTCAAGACAGAGTTTCTCTGTGTAGCTTTGGAGCCTATCCTGGAATTCACAAAGATTCGCCTGCCTCTGCTTCCCAAGTGCTGGAATTAAAGGCATGGGCCACCACTGCCAGGCAACAGCAGTAATATTTTAAAAGATAAGTTCATTGTGACAAAGGGATCCATTAATGAAGAGGACATAACAGTACTAAATGTTTATGCACATAATTGGCAGAACTTTGAGATACACTTCTTAGTTACTTTTCTCATTACTATAACAAAATACTTTACAAAAATAAGAGGATAAAAATGTATTTTGGTTTAGTTCAGTGGATCGTGGCAGGGAGGCATAGTAGAGTTCATGGCAGTGTTCATGGTGGCAAGAGAGTGTGGCTGAGGCTCCTCAGATCTTAGCAGATCAGGAAGAAGCAGAGATATGATGGAAGAAGGGCCAGGCTAAAAAACACACTCCTGTGATCCTTCTCTGCCAGATCTCGGTGCATCCACATAGTGAAGCATCAGAAGTGGTTTTTAAAGCTGACTCAGCAAAAGCTGATTTTCTGCCATCCTGGATGTGTACCACATAGTTATGTGTTTGAGAAAAATCCTCAATTGACAACAGCATGTATGAACCTCGCGTGAACTATGAACTCTGGGTCCAAATGTGTTGATGCTGGTTCTTCAGCTGACAAATGTTCCCACTCTTCACGGGATGTTGATACACGGGAGGCTGTAGGTGTATAGAGAAAGGAGTATATGGAAATCTGTGTTGCTTCTGCTCCATTTCGTTGTCAACAGAGCTGCTCTAAAAGATTAAGGGTTTAAAGAGACATGAATATTGATGGGGCAACAATGAGTGAAGAGCACAAACCCTCAAATATGGTGCATGAAGAAAAAAAAACACCTCAGTTTTCTCTAGTGACAGAAAATAGATCCATAGACACTTGAAGTTAGAGCCCAGCTGGAGGGGTGAGAGGGATGAGTGAGTGGAGCTGGAAACAGGATGACAGACAGGCCTATTGGTTTCCCAGGAATTGAAGTTCAAACTTAGTAGGTTATACACCTTTAGGCAGTTAGTGTGTGTCAATTATGTCTCATAAAGCTGTTTTTAAAACTAAATACCCATTACTGTAAAAACAGAGTTTGAAGGAAAACATCTGACTTTGGTCTAGTCTGTGGTAGGATTCTGGGTTTTACTCCTACTGGCCTTTGGTATTTGTGAGTAATTACTTGTCAAGTAATCTGAAACGTCATGGAGAAAGCAAGGTCCAGTTTGCTTTTGCGTTTTTGTGTATTTCTGACAAGGCTTTTTTCATTTCAAGTGAGGATTCAGTGGAATGGAAAGAGTGGCCGAACTCGAAGCCTGGGATGTGAGCTCATTGCCAAGCAGAGGCCAGACCTGGACATGGCATTTGATAGCACTGAGTTCATTTTCCATTTCTCTACAATGGGAGCCTGATCTATGGTTCCTCCCTTGCTGGTCGTACTAAGATTTCAACAGGATCATATCATCAGTATGTAAGAGTATAGTTCTGTAGTTTGTTGTCGCCCATCTGTTCACCCCATCTACTACTGCTGAAACGTATGGCTACTTTTGCCTAGTTTTAACCTCCAGTGTTGGGGTGTACGTACTAGACAAGAGCTCTGCTGCTTGGCTGCAGCCCCAGTCCTGCTTTCTTTTCCTTTTGATACTTGGTGTCACTCTTTACTTAGACTGGCCTTGAATTCACTGTTGTAGCCCAGGCAGGATTTGAACTTGCAAACCTTCTGCCTCAACTTCTCAAGTAGTTGGAGTTAAGTCCTGCACTCTCAGGCCTGACTTTACCCAGATTTTATGATGCTCCTAAATACTGTTACACTGCTAACATAGATCATGTCCTTGTATTTTTGCATTAACCACAGGTTTCAGAATTTTCTCCAACACATTTTGTATGTGTGCTTATAAAGAGTGTTGAAGATCAGGTAATTTTTTTCCTCTACTTGGTAAGAGATATGTAGCTCTGTTTTGTTGTTGTTGTTGTTGTTGTTGTTGTTGTTGTTTTGGGGTGTGTGTGTATTCATACATGTTCATGTTTGTACATGTTCATGTGGAGAGCAGAGGTCAACACCTAGTGTCATTCCTCAGGTACAGTCCTCTTTGATTTTTGAGACAAGGTCTGTCAATGACTTGAGCTTGCCATGTCAACTAAGCTAGCAAGCCCCAGGGTCTATCCCTTCTTCATCTTCTCAGTGCTAGGATTACAAACTCGTACCCTGACAACTGATTTTTTTTTTAATGTGGGTTTTGGGAATTGAACTTACATCCTTGTGCAAAGCAGCCACTTTACTGAGTTCTCTCTCAACTCTCTTATTTTGAGAAGGGTTCTCATTGTGTTGCCTAGACTGACCTTGAACTCCCCAGCTCAAATGATTATTTGGGCTTAAAAAAATTTTGTTTGTTTTTTGAGACAGGGTTTCTCTGTCCTATAATTCACTCTGTAGACTAGGCTGGCCTCAAACTCACAAGATCTGCCCAGCTCTGTGCCCCCACCCCCATTGCTAGGATTAAAGGCATGTGCTTATTTAGAATCAGAAACCTCCACAAAGAGGGAGCTTATTGCAGTTCTTTTGCAGATACCTTAATCTTGTTTTCTGCTACTATAATAAAACACCTTACACTCGGTAATTTATAAAGAACAGAAGTTTATTTTTTACAGTTCTAGAGGCTGGAAAGTCCAAGACAAAAGTTCCAGCAGGTCTGGTATAGGCAGTTGTCCACATTGAAGATTTCACATACCTTGATGCTGTGTGCTCAAATGGTGGAAGCAGAAAGGCAAGCTGGTGAATGTTGTCTGAAGCCTCCTGTGTAAGTGCCTTAGATGGGTTCATGGAGGAGGAGCTCTCATGGTATAATCTTATAAAGGCCATCTTTTCACATAGGCAGCACCTGAGCTTTAGAGGGGCACATTCAAACATGTGACAGCTGATAGTGTTACTGTTTTCTTTCCTTTTTTTTTTTTATAATTTACTTAACTTTATTTTATGTGTGTTGGTGTGAGGGTGTCAGATGCCCTAGAACTGGAGTTACAGACAGTTGAAAGCTGCCATGTGGGTGCTGGGAACTGAACCCAGGTCCTCTGGAAGAGCAGCCAGTGCTCTTAACCGCTGAGCCATCTCTCCAGTCCAACAGTTACTGTTTTCTGAGCTTCCAGTTGGAGCCAAGCAGAATAGAGTTTCTTAGTATTTGCTATACCTCATTAAGGAATAAAAATAAGTGTTTTTTCTTTTAGCCAGGGCATATAGGAGAGCAATGGGGTCCATAGAAAAGGGGGGTAAGGTGAAAGGAGCTACTCCTATCCCAGAACTCTAGGATCTGCATGGTCCTGTTCTGGCCCACAAGAACAGAACAGTGGGCAAGAAAATAAAATGGTACTGTTACTACAGTAGTCCCTTTTGGGTGAGGCCAAGAAGGTTACCATCTTACCATTAATGGAGGCTTCTTCCATAAACAAAAGGAGAATGCCTCCCAGGTGTTGGGATTAAAGGTGCGCATCACCATGCCCAGCTATCAGCTTGCTACCTGGTGTAAGATGTGGGCTGCAGAGCAGGCCATGTCCAGCAGGTAGATCTTCCTTAGTTAAGTGCCAACCTGGGCCTCAAAGCTTCAGGTGCTAGAGAGAGGAGCTAGCCCCTGGTCCTAATCTTGAGGGATGGGGTCTCAACTCCTGGCTTAGAGTCCAGAGTGCTTAGAGCTACATTTCTGATATCTGGAAAGGAAATGAGGAAAAGAAAGATTGGGGCTGGCCAGAGGGTTTGGTGGGTAAAGGCACTCACTGCCAAGCCTGGCAGCCTGAGTTCAGTCCCCAGAGCCCACATGTTAAAAAAGCCAGACACAGGAATATCTGTAATTTCAGTGCTGGGAAGAGAGGGACAGGAGGACCCCTGGGTCTTGATGGCCAGTTGAGTCAATGAGGTCCAGGTTCTGTGAGAAACCTTATCTAGAAAAAAGTAAGGTACAAAAAGATTGAGAAAAGGACCTTTGACCTCCAGATGTGTGCACACACGTGTACATAAGTCAACGACTTAACTTTACAACTTAAGGACTTAGAAAAATAAGAACAAGTTAAACTCAATTTTTTTTTTTTTTTCGAGACAGGGTTTCTCTGTGTAGCTTTGCGCCTTTCCTGGGACTCACTTGGTAGCCCAGGCTGGCCTCGAACTCACAGAGATCCGCCTGGCTCTGCCTCCCGAGTGCTGGGATTAAAGGCGTGCGCCACCACTGCCCAGCTAAACTCAAATTTAACAGAAGGAAATAAATGGTAAAATTAGAGATAAATGAAAATAAGAGAAAATCAGTGAAAGTAAAAATTCTTTTTTATAACTAATTTTTTAGACCTTATTTATTAAAGACTTATTATGTATTTTATATATGAATGTTCATTTGCGTGTATTCCTGCACGACATAATAAGGCATCGGATAGAAGAGAGCTTCGGATGCCATTACAGATAGATGGCTGTGAGCCGCCATGTGGGTGCTGGGAATTGAACTCAGGACCTGTGGAAGAGCAGCCAGTGCTCTTAACTGCTGAACTATCTCTTCAGCCCCAAAATTAATTCTTTGAGGTCAATAAAATGAACAAACTTTCAGTGAGATAAACTGAGAGGAAGAAGATTCAAATTACTAAAATCAGATGTTAAAATGGGGATGTAATTACCGATTCTACAAAGTAAAGGGGCACTCTGAACAGTTGTACACTGACAAATTGGCTGACCTAGATCAATAGATGGATTCCTAGGAAGAAAACATCTGTGAAGACAAAAAATCATGAAATGAAATAGAAAATCTAAGGGGACCTACAAATAACAATACTAAATCAGTAACCCAAATTCGCCCTTGGCTAGGTATATGGCTCATTGATGGAGCGCTTTGCATGTTCAACCAAATCAAAAAAGTCTGAAGCTAGTGTGATGGCACACAGCTGTAATCCCAGCACTTGAGAGGTAGAAGGGACCTTGAGGACCAGTGTCATCCTCAGCAGCCTGGTGAGTTTGAGGCCAGCCTGGGCTTCATAAAACCCTGTATTGGGGGAAAAATCCACGCCAAAAAATATTATGAGACCGTAATTTAGTTCAGTGGCAGAGCTCTTGCCTGGCATGTGCAAGTCTTTTACCTGGTACTCAGCAGCCCCAAAAAGAAAACAGTCTGTGTGGGGGACCAGACACTTTCAAGAGTAAAGAAGTAGCCAACAAGATGGGAGAAAGTATTTGTAAATATCGTATTTAATAATAAAATGATAATGTCTTCACAATATGGAAGATTGCTAAAAGTTGACCAAAAATTCATAAAGTGGTCAAAGAACTTTCACAAGCATTTCTCTGCAGATACATACATGACGAGTAAGCCTGTGAATTGATGCTGAGCATCTCTAATCAGTACAGAAATGCAAGTTGAAACACCAATGAAGTGCCACTGTGAATCTATAGGGATGGCTCATATAAAAAAATAACAGCAGTGCCGGAACGACTGCTCAGTGGTTAAGAGTACTTGTTCTTGCAGAGGACCTTGGTTCTATTCTCTTCACCCACATGACAGCTCACAGCCTCCTGTAACTCTAGTTCGGGGTTCCAATGCTCTCTTCTGCCCTCTCCTTGCACCAGGCATGCATATGGTACAGACCTACAGGTGAGTGAAATACTCATACACATAAAATAAACCTAAAAAAATACAAACATCAGAAGCTAGCAAGGCTGGTGAGGATGTGGAAGAATGGTACACTGTGAATGGAAATGTGAGACAGTATAGCCATGTGAAAAACAGTCTTCTAAAACTAAACATAGAATCGCCATATAACATAACAATTCTATTTCTGGATGTTCTACTCAAAAGAATTGAAAATGAAATCTACAACATGACTGCCTGCATGAGCTGAACAAGGACAACAATGACAGACCTGCTAATGTGGATGGGGGAAAGCCCAGGAAGCCTCAATCCTAGGCAAAGAACTACAGGTCACTAAGGAAGGCTGAGAGCTGGAGAAATGTCTTCCCCAACAAGAGCACACCAGTTAGTTATTCAATACCAAATGATAAGCCCTGAAAACATATATATACAAGTATACATTATACAGACCAAGCAGGTTGTATTTAAGTATTTAAGAGTGTGTGTGTGTGTGTGTGTGTGCATGTGTGTATATAAAATTCCCAAACACGTGTATATATATGTATGTATACACATATACACATGTGTATATGTACGTATGTGTATACACACACAAACACACACACACACACACACATATATGCACCCATGTACATGTGTTAATAACGGTGAAAAAAGAGGCCATGAATTTGAAAAAGAGCAAAGAGGGGTATATGGGAGGATTTGGAGGGAGGAAAAGGAAGCGGGAAATAATGAAATTATCTCAAAATTAAATAATTACAAAAAAGAAAACCAGATCTAAAAGCCACATTCTTCTTGTTGGCAGTGTATTTACCATAGCAGAAGCATGCAAGTGGCTCTGGGGCCCACTTAAGGCTAAGGATAAGCACAATGTGGGGAATGGAATATTAGCTTTAAAAAGGAATGGGGGGTGGGGTGTAGAGATGGGATGGCTCAGCAGTTACAGGACCTGAGTGTGGTTCCCGGCATCCAGGTCAGGCAGATCACAAGTGCCTGTAACTTCAACTCCAGGAGATGTGACGCCACCTCCTGATCTTCGTGAGCCATTGCACCCATGTGTCTACTCACATAGACACACATCTATACATGATTAAAATAAAAAAGATAAAAATAAAAGGGATGGAATATTATAAAATGATTCTTGAAGACATGCTGAGTGAAAACCAAGTCACAAAAAGACAATTTCTGATCCCATTTGTTTGCAGTGCTGGTCTTATCCATGGAGACTGACGGTAGATGGAGGTTGGGGTCTAGAGAATGGGAGCTGTTGTTTTAGTGGGTTCAGAGTTTCAGTTTCATAAGACAAAAAGAATTGTTGAGATGAATGGTGGTGTTGGCTGGTCAACAATGAGTGCATTTATTTATTTAACTAGACACTTAAAATGATGCTTTTTAACATTATTTTTTGTGCATGCATGTATGGGCACATGCATGTATGGGCACAGGCATTCCATGTGGCATGTGTAGAGAACAGAGAAGACTTATGGGAAGCCAGTCTATCCTTCCACCATGTGGATTCCAGGGGTTGAGCTCAGGTCTTCGGTCTTGGCAGCAACCACTTTTACCTGCTGAGCTATCTCGCCGTCCCCAAAGGACCATTTTGTTACATGTATCTTACAATAAGAGAACTGAAAAACAAGTATGTGAGAGAGCTATTACCTATCATGTGCAAGGCCGTGGGTTCCAGTCACAGCAATGGGAAAATAAGAGTGTAATTTTTTTCTTAAAACTAAAAGATTTTCTAAAACTTCCTCCCATTTCCCCTTCTGAACACGAAACTCCTCCCCCACAAGAATATAACTCCCCCATAAGAACATAATATAATATGTTCTCCCTATAGTGCCATCACATAGATGACAGCGGCAAACCATCTTTGTGTGGCATGCTAGCCTCTATTAAGGAGGTAAGGTTCAGCATGTCAGGAGGCCAAAGCAGGAGGATTGACATGGGTTCAAGGCCAGCCTGGACAGCAGTGTGAGGCTCTACCTTAAAGACAAACACAACCCAAGCAAGCCTGTAATCTGTAGGTTTCTTATGTATAAACAAGTGCTTGTTAGACAAGATGAAAGAAAAGATTTTAAAAATCCATTTGTAGCCGGGCGGTGGTGGCGCACGCCTTTAGTCCCAGCACTCAGAGACAGGCGTATCTCTGAGTTTGAGGCCAGCCTGGTCTACAGAGTAAGTTTCAGGACAGGCGCCAAAACTACAGAGAAACCCTGTCTCAAAAAAACAAAAAACAAACAAACAAAAACCCTCAAAGGACACTTGGGGGAAATGCAAAATCCAAGAGACATAGGAGAAGAAAAGGAAAGACTCAGCAAATGTGAAGACACACTGTTCTTGAGTAGCAGACATCGGCGTGAAAGGCTCCCTAGTCCCCTAGATGATTTCTCTAGAGATTCCGAGTGAAAATACCAAGCTGCCTCTCTGAGGCTAAGGGGAGGGCACCTTCCAGAGTGGCAGGAACCTCTGCAGAGGAAGATGGTAGATGGGGCTTGAGCCATGCTGCAGCACTCTTCAGAAAGCTTGGCCTTAATTTTTAGTAACAGGCAGGGAGCCAGGACAGGGGATCAGAAAGATCCCTTCTATAAGTTAGTGTAGGATAAAGATGGAGTAATCCAGGAAACAGTAAAGGCGGACTGTTTCTTGGTTCTAGAGACAAGTCCAGGTCTTTGATCAGGCTAGTCAAGCTTAGTTGCACTTTCAGCCCTGGATTCATTCATTTAGTCTGGTTTTCTAAAAAAAATGCTATTCAGTTCCTTAATTTTTATTTTTAATAATTCTTTGAGAGGCACATATATAGCCACTTGAAATAAAATACCTGAGTCTGAGTCTTTCACGGTATACCAGCATCAAACGTACAATGTGCTGGGTTTGGTGGCCCGTGCTCTTACTCTCAATACTCCAGAGACTTAAGTCAGGCCCTTCTCTGTGATTTTCAGGAGTGCTGGCTAGTCTTAGGTCAACTTGACACAAACTAGAGTTACCTGAAAGGAGGGACCCTCAATTGAGAAATTGCCTCCCTCAGGTCTAGTTGTAAGGCATTTTCTTAATTAGTGATTGATGGGGAAGGGCCCAGCCCATCGTGGGTGGTTCCATCCCTGGGCTTGTGGTCCTGGGTTCTATAAAATAGCAGGCTGAGCAAGCCAGTAAGCAGTGCTCCTCCATGGCCTCTGCCACAGCTCCTGCTTCCAGGATCCTGCCCTGCTTGAGTTCCTGTCCTGACTTCCTTTGATAATGGGTAATGAACAGCTGTATGGAAGTGTAAGCAGAATGAACCCTTTCCTCCCCGACTTGCTTTTTGGTCATGGTGTTTTGTCGCAGCAATAGAAACCCTCACTAAGACACCTGGCCAGCCTGATCTACATTGCGATTTCCAGGACAGCCAGGACTACATAGTGGGACCCTGTATTTTTTTTTTAAAGTGAGTAAATGGATCAGAGTTAAGGGAAGCCAAAAGATACTAGAAGAAAATTGGAATGAAATTTTTTATAGTCTTGATGTGGGAGGAAACATTTTTATTATGAAAATGTTATTAATATATGCTAGTTAAATAGCATAGTGGTCTTCATTATGATGTTGTGCTATATACACTACTATATTCCAAATGAGAACACTGATCTGTTATGTGATCACACAAGAGTCTGTTAAAGAATCTCAAGAATTTATTAAGATATAAAATGGGAGCCGGGCGGTGGTGGCGCACGCCTTTAATCCCAGCACTCGGGAGGCAGAGCCAGGCGGATCTCTGTGAGTTCGAGGCCAGCCTGGGCTACCAAGTGAGTTCCAGGAAAGGCGCAAAGCTACACAGAGAAACCCTGTCTCGAACCAAAAAAAAAAAAAAAAGATATAAAATGGGGATAATTCACTCGGATACAGAACGAAATAGACGCCGCCGCGTATCCAGCTGTCGTTGTCCTCTGTTCTGCGCAGGGTTATGTTATGGGCACCACCTACAAGCTGCTCCACTCGGCCTGATCCTGTCCTCGCTACCCAAGAGAGCAGGATCCCCCTCTCTCTCCTCTCAAGCGATCCCATATGCAGACACAACCACGCCCATTGAATCAGATCCCCTAAAAGCCATTGGTTGAATGGAATGAATTCCCACAACACTGATTTTTTTGGGGGGTGGGGGTGGGTCCTATCCAAGCTGATTCTGAGGCTAAGGTAGTTTTTGGAGTGACATTGTATAATATAGTCACACCCTTTGGGAGGACGTCCTCCTAACTACAAATCAGAGCTCAAATCATCTAGGTGATGACAGTTACAAAGGCAGAGGAACTCAAGTTAGCTGTGTTTTGTGGCTACACTAAGAATCTTGATTCTAAAACCAGTCTACCTCAAAACTCTGATGTTTACATCTTTTTTTCCTCCTTTTTCCTTTTTTTTTTTTTTTTGGCGCAAGCTTTTGAACTTGCTCTGAACCTTCTGCTTCAACCTCCCAAGTGCTGGGATTATAAGCCTGGGTCACCATGCTCCACTTAAATTTGACTTTAAGCGTAAGAACACCTTTATAGTGTATGGAATCATAAAAGACAAATAGTTACAAGGAGCTAACTGCTCTAAAAAGAAGAGCTTCTAGGAATTGGGATGGAGAGATGGCTTATCAGTTAAGAGCAGTTTCAGGGGATCTGATCCTACAAGGGCATGAGGCATGCATATGATACACGCAGGCAAGACACTCATAAAGTAAAATGAATAAATCTTAAACATTTTTCTAAAGCTTCTAGTAACTGAGAAGAAAGAAGATCAGATTGCAGTGGATATTGTGCAAAGACCTAACTAAAGAACGAAAAAAAAACAGAGAGCGCACTTCAGCATGTGCAAGGATGCCCAAATACATAACTTCTCAGTACATGCCTCCCCACCTCATACAGACAGGCAATTGCTCTGCCACTGAGCTACACCCCTAGCCCTACTGATCAAACAAGAAATCATGGATTAAGTGCTTGCTTCAAATGCATAAAACCCTGAGTACAGTCCCCGGCCATGTATAAACTGGTGTGGTAGGTAGCACACATCTGTAATCCCAGCATTCAAAATGTAGAGATGGGAGGATCCCTGGAGTTCACTGTCTGGTCAGCTTACCACAATCCATGAGTTCCATATTCACTGAGACTCTGCCTCAAGAAAACAAGGGGAGGGGGGAGGACTCAGGAAGATGGCTGAGTGGGTAAAGGCTAAATTCAACCCCCAGGAGTCCCCTGTGGAGAGAACTGACTTGTCCTGTGATTTCTGCAGGAATACCATAGCACAGGCCTCCAACCACCACAAAACAAAACAAAACAAAACAAAACCAAACCCTAAGATGTATGAGTGTTTTGCCAGTGTATCTGTATGTGCACCACATGCATCCTTGGTATCCTTGGAGGCCAAAAGAGGGTGTTGGAGCCCATGTAACTGGAGGGGTTGAGAGCGGCCATATGGGTGCTGGGCATTGAACCTGAGACCTCTGGAAGAGAAGCTAGTGAGTACTCTTAACTGATGAGCCATCCCTCTAGCCCCTTGGTCAGTAATTCATAGTAGAACGCTGAGTCCGAGGCTAGCTCTCCACACCTGTTGAATGTTAACTTTTGGGTATTGTCAGTATTCTTTTGCCGTTCTGAGATCCAGTATTACTGCTTTGTGGCCCAATGTGCTTTTTTTTTTTTTTTTTTTTAATTTTATTTCTGGTTTTTCAAGACAGGGTTTCTCAGTGCAGCCCTGGCTGTCCTGGAACTCGCCCTGTAGACCAGGCTGGCCTTTAGATATGCTTGCCTCTGCCTCCCAAACTGGGATTAAAGGTGTGTGCCATGACTGCTCAGCAGAGCTTATGAAGTTTTGCTGTTTTGGCCTTCTGTGTTCACCATTGCGGCCAGCTTGGTATTGTCAGTCTTCTTCTTCTTTACCAGGAATACAGTGAAAAACCGAGCACAGCGGCTCACACCTGTAATCCCAGTATTCAGGAGACCAGAGGCAGAAGAAATGTTGCAAATTTGAGGTCATCCTGGTCTTCATAGGGAATTCTAGGTCACCTAGGGAGGGCTCCACAGCAAGATTCTGTCTCAAACAGCTACAAAAATGACATAATGAAAATGGAAATTAGTTATTGAATTTGCATTTTCACATGTCATCTTTACTTAGTACCTGTGTTTGGGTAACTGAAGAGGCCTAACTTAACATTAGTGCCGCCATGGCAGGCTGCAGACTAACAATACTGGCACTAGGCCTCACCATTACCATAACCAGGAAAAGCCACACACTGTACCCTGCGGGGTACCAATCAGAATTGAGACAAACAAGTACTAGATGCTCCAAGACATAAAGGATAGCTTACATCCGTTGTATATAGGTTGCCAATTTCCTTGCAGCAACGCCAGTACCAATCCCTGTTTGACAAAACTTGTGTTACTTCACTTCTGCCCAATCAGTAGTTCAACCCCAATCTGAATCCAGAATTCCCCTACCCCCGCATCCTTTACTCCTTAAAAACCCTGCCTCAACTGAGCTCAAGGCTCTCCCTGATCCAACCGCTGTGTCGAAATGGACAAGAAGCCCAAGCTTGGCCTTGCAATAAAGGTGTTTTGCTTTTACAGACAAACTTGGACTCCTGGTGATCTCTGAGGGGCTCATGACACGGGCATAACAGTAACAAAATATCACAAAATACTATCTGTCATGTGAGAACAAATTCCCAGTCTACACCCTGGTAAATTTTTGTTGTCTATTTGTTTTTTGTTTATTTGTGAGACAAGGTCTATTCTGTATCCTAGGCTGACTTGGAACTCTCTCTGTAGCTTAGGCTGACCTTGAACTTGTGGGAATCCCCCTACTCCAGCCTCCCAAATGCTGGAATTACAGACATGAGCCACCACACCCAGCTGTTTTATTTAAATAAAAACACAAGTGTAGTGATATCAAGAGCTGTTTCAGTGGTCTCAGACTGGCCTTGATGGGAGGGGGACAGATATTCAATTATTCATCCTGGCTATTTGCCTTCGGTGTGCATTTTTTAAAATATTCATTTTTATTTTATTTGCGTTGGTGTTTTGCTTGCATGTATGTCTGTATGAGAGCATTGGTTCCCCTGGAACTAGAGTTACAGACAGTTGTGAGGTGCTGTGTGGGTGCTGGGAATTGAACCTGGGTCCTCTGGCAGAAAGGTCAGTGCTCTTAACCACTGAGCCATCTCTCCAGCCCCCCCCCCCCCCAGAAAGGGAACTTTTTCTGCTCCATTCTCAGCACAAGGAAGCCCAAGGCATAAGGATTCTCAAGTGGGTGAAAATGCAGATGATTGTATTCTAAAGCTGCTTTTTTTTTAATCTAATGTTTTATTGACAAGTGCTACATCTACAGCATTTAACGTTAAATTTTGATCAAAGACATCTATTTCACCAGCCAGAATTGTAATAAAAAGTGGAATGTCTGTCATGGTATTCACTACCTGATGCCTCTTGGATACTCAAAAAGTATTTAAGTAAATGAAAATTCAAGTAAAGGAGCAGGACTTTACATTTCTTCTCACTGCGGTATAAAACATTCTTCTGACTGTTCTGGTTGTTATGAGAAGGAGCAGTCTAAGAGCTGGAAGGATCGATCATTCAGTAAGGGGCTTGCCTTGTAAACATGAGAACCCACGTAAACAGAGCTGGGTGTGAGGGTACAAATTTGTGATTTTAGCACTGAGGAGATGACAGGCAGCTCAGGCCAGCCAGCATAGCCTACTCGAAAATGTCAAACCAGTAACCGGTGAGAGGCCCTGTCTCAAAACAAACAACCCAAATCTGTGAGTAGCATCTGAGGAACAACATGTGAGGTTGTTCTCTGACTTTCACAGGCACGCATGCGCATGAATACACACCTATACCCAGATCTGCACCCACACAACCAACACATGAACACACACAAAACAAGAGGCCAGAATTGTCACTGCCTGCTTGAAGATGATTTCTTACCTGGAAAACCCTAAGAACAGTGAAAAATAAATGTATGCCAATTGAGAGTGTTCTTACACACCAATAATTGACAACTAGAAAGAGTGGTGGTATAAGCTATATTCATAGTAGTAGCACAGAAATACATAATATCAAGAATAGACATTACTACTGGGTGGTGGTGGCACATGCCTTTAATCCCAGCACTCAGGAGGCAGAGGCAGGCTGATCTCTGTGAGTTCGAGGCCAGCCTGGTCTACAGAGCTAGTTCCAGGACAGCCAAGGCTACACAGAGAAACCCTGTCTAGAACCTCACCCCCAATAGACATTAAATGATATTTTGTCAAGAAAATCGTTAAACTTTACTAAGAAACAATAATATGTATGTAAAGAAATATATTCTTATATAACATTTTTTTCTTTATTTTGTGGTTTTTTCAAGACAGGGTTTCTCTTTGTAGCCTTGGGTGTCCTGGAACTCCCTCTATAGACCAGACTAGCCTCAAACTCATAGAGATCAGCAGCCTGCCTCTGCCTCCCAAGTGCTGGGATTAGAGGCATACGCCACCACTGCCTGGCATAACATTCATTTTTATACTTTTTTCCCCGTTTTTTTGAGACAGGGTTTCTCTGTGTAGCTATGGCTGTCCTGGAACTTGCTCTTTAGATCAGACTGGCCTTAGGAATTCTCCTGCCGCAGCCTTCCAAGTGTTAGGATTACAGGTGTGCATCACTGCCACCCAGCTTTCATAGTGTATCTTTCATAAGTACCTTCCAATTCCCCCTCCTGCTACCTTAACACCCCCATATCCCCTCATTGTCATGTAACAACCCTCCCCCTTTGTAACCTGTTGAGTCTAGTTAGTGCTGGATGATGGATTGCTAACTGAACTTGTTGGCTTGTGTGCAGGTAAGCATAGTTACAGTGAGTTCATGAGTACAATGACTGTGGAAAGCAGGGCTCTTGATCCATACGTGACAAGCCACAATGTGGATCAAGGCCGGGACTTTCAGAAGGTTGTCAGAACCTGCTTGTAACTTTTGTTTCTTAGCTTACCAGCTTCAGCTCTCTGGCAGCGGAGGAGCAAGTGTGGGGTTCCCAGCACTTTTCCTTAGCTTTCCTGTATTTCCTGTTTTTAGTATTTAGAACTCTATGATTCAAACCTTTTCTTTTACCCTCTTGAATAAATAAACTCAGTATTCTGGTAGATCAGAACAGTAGCTCCACTCTGTTCTACGAAATAGGAGTGAGGGTCGGTCAGTCTGTCTGTCTGTATAAAATTGTCCTGATTCCTGTCCCAACCTGAGCAACTTCTAACCTGATGCTGCCAGCTCCTGTGCCTCATTTGTTCACATGCTGATTCAGGGCTCTCTTAGGCATGTTGACTTAATTCCCTGGATTCCTATTCACACAAGCACAATTTTCATTTCTATCTAAGATTTAATTTTGTTTATTTTGGGGAAGGGTCTTACAATGTAGCCCAGAATGGCCTTGAACTCAAGATCTTCCTGCCTCAGTTTCCCCAGTGCTGGGATTATAGGTGGTGTACCACTGTACCCAGCTCTGCACATGATTTTATGAATTGTAACTTGACTACTGTATACTAGATTTGGGTCCAGGTCCTCACGTAGAGATGGCATTGTTTTTTACATTTGTATAGCAAGTGCCTTCCTTGTTTGACCCTGGGGCCTCCCTATGTACAGAGTTGCCATAATGCTGTTTGACTGAAAGATACAAAGGAGTAGGAGTGATCTGATGTGGATAGACTACATGTGGCCTGAATGCCACCCTGTTGTTTTATCTTCATCACAGTGGCTGCACTTTAAACTACTAGTGGCTCAGCTAGCTCAGTTAGTAGAGCACGGGACTCTTAATCTCAGGGTTGTGGGTTTGAGTCCCATATTGGGTGCCAAATGTAACAGGTTTTCTCGGACCACCAACCCCCAAATCATGACCCAGAGACTTATTATTAATTATTAATGCTCAGCCTTATCTTATGCTTGTCCCACTAGCTCTTTTAACTTATTTTAATCTGTTTATCTTCATCTGTATTTTGCCTTGGGACTTTTTACCTTTCTTTCATTCTATATGTCATACTTCCCTGATTCCTCCGTGTCTGTCTGGCTGGTGGCTGCCTGGCTGGCTGGCCCCAAGTGTCTCCCTCTTTTTCTCTCTCATTCTCCTCTCTTGAAACCTAGATTTCTCCTCCTACTTATTCTCTCTGCCCACCAGCCCTGCCTGTTACTCTACTGCCTGGCTATTGGCCATTTAGCTTTTTATTAGACCAATCAGATGTCTTAGGCAGGCAAGGTGAAACAAATGCAACACATCTTTACATAGTTAAACAAATGCAGCATAAACAAATGGTCTTTATATAGTTAAACAAATGCAACATAAATAAATGCAACACACCTTTCATAGTTAATATTCTGCAACATAAACAAATGTAACACATCTTTACATAGTTAAAGTAATATTCCACAACAACATGCTGTGTGCTTTGCACAAGTACTCCTGATAATGCTCTGTGTGGAATTTTCTCCTGTGTGGCCCTGCCTGCCCCTTACTGTGTTTTGACACATATGGAGAATGGTGTACAGGTCCTAGTCCAGATTGCTTTTGCAGAAGCAAAAAAGGGAATTAATGCAGACTGGAGATGACACAGGAGCGTTAGCATGCCTTCAGAAACCACTGTTGCCTACAGGGATGGAATGACCATTGAAAGGGCAAGAGGAACCTATAACCACCCATTATGATGTCAGGGAAGTTCTAAAAGAATAGCTACTGCTTTTCTCAGTCAAGACCGGGTATGATATATACCCAACATCTTTATAATACATGAGTTCATCATTTATTTAATCGACTTCCTACAGATCTGGCTTTTCTCAGTGCTTCTTGCTATTATTAGTAGTTTTCTAGTGTTCAATCTGTTCCTTTTTCAAAGAGTGCCTTGGTACTTTGGGTAATTTGAGATGTGGTGAGTCAGAGTATGAATATTTACAGTTTTGATACTGTTGCCAAGGTGACCTGTGACAAGGTTGTAATGTTTTACCCTTTTGCCTGGAATGTTTAAGTGGACCATTCTTCTCTCACCTTCACTAGCTATTATTAAGATTAAATGACTGTTTATGGATGAAAATGAAATTTTATGTGACACTTTCCTTTGATATATGTACTGCATAATATTTATTTCACTTGAATCTTGCAACATTTTATAGATTATTTCCTTGAAAATATTTTGCTAGTGGAAGTTGTTATAAGAACTTGACTTCTAGCTGGGCAGTGGTGGTGTGGTGGTGCACGCTTTTAATCCCAGCACTCTGGAGGCAGAGGCAGGTGGATCTCTGTGAGTTTGAGGCCAGCTTGGTCTACATAATGAGTTCCGGGACAGTCAGAGCTGTTACATAGAGAAAGCTTGTTTTGAAAAATCTTTAAAAAAAAAAAAGAACTTGACTTCTAGGGATGGAGGTATGTATAGCTCAATGGCCTAGCAAGCTCTAGGTCTTGGGTTTGATGCCCAGCAATTGTCCTGCTGAATTTGTTTTTTCATCTAATCAGAAGATTCTTGATAGAAACTGTAGACTTCTGCCTTTGTTAATTTATTAACTTTGTAAGCAATTATTTCATGAGCACCCGTGTGCTAGGTACTAGTGACAGTGTCAACTCTAACATATATCATGGGAAAGACATATAGAAATTATATATTTAACTATTCCCTTACAGACTGTGGAAGGGAAAGAAAGATCAGATTAGATTGGAGTCACTGGAGGACTGCAGAAGGGTCAGTGAGACACACCTGGCCGAGGACAGGCCTGGAGGCTCCAGGTTGAGAAATGCATTGTGTGTGTGAGGACCTGAAGGATTCCAGCGAGTGAGTGCTGGGGTGCGAGCATCAGCAGGGTCTCATGAGATGCTCAGTGGGGCACCAACATGACCAGATTCCATGATAAAAAGGTTTCTCTGGCTGTACAGTAGAGAATGCCACAGAGCAAATCAGGTGTGAGGCAGAGGCTTGCAGCTGGATGTCGTTCCTGGAGACCAGAGCATTGGTCTCCAAAGTGCATTATCTGACACATAGTCACTGTGGCCTGGGAAGGAACTGTAAGGCCTTCTGATTACATTCATATTTAGAAATTAACCTGCATGAACATGCAGACAGGTCATACTTTTATATCACTTAGTAAGCATGTATATAATGAGGCCCTGTGCTTTTTAAAAAGTTATTAATACAGTGAATAATAAAGAGTGATTGCCAAGCATGGTAGTTAGTTACTTTTCCTGTTACTGTAATAAAATACTCTGACTACAGCAACTTAGGTGACAAAGGGTTTATTCTGATTCACTGCTACAAGCCGCAGGAAAACATAATGGATCAGCTACTATCACAAAAGCTGTTACTTGGAAAGGTCAAGGACTTTTCTGAAGGTCAAGCCATGGCTTAAGAAGTCTTGGTGAATGTCTACCTGCACATCACCATGCTCTCCATCATGATGATGATGCACTGAACCTCTTAAACTGTAAGTGAGCCCCTCAATTAAATGTTTTCCTTATAAGAATAAAAAAAAGAAGTCTTGGTGATATTTTAGCTTTTGTATATATATTAGCCAATTCCTGCAAATGATTTCCTTGTATGCTATGTATGCTTCCAAGAACTCCTAACAGTGTATTTGATCTGAAATACCTGTCAAGCATCCAAGGCTAAATGATCACCTGAATTAAGGTATATTAAGCTCAGACCCTCCTTTCTTATACAGCCTTAGTGGTATTTATACTAACATTATAGACTCCTAACATTCCTAACCACTGCTAGGAATGTAGTTTGAGCACATAAATTCCCTTTTTCTGACATAATTGACCTCCTCCTTTACCACTCCCCTTTTGGGTTGTAAAAGAAAGCCTGGTGGTCACTGCCTGAGGAAAACTCTTGTCTGTCTTTATGACCCTGTAAGAATTCAAGCCTGGTGACCCTGCTTTAGCTAGAGCGCTGCTATTGCATGGGTATATAACTGTAAACCTCAGAGACTGAGGAGGATTTTGACTGGAGAACTAGAAGAATGAGATGGAGGATGAGGAAGAGCCAGATGGGGAAGAACGAGATGAGAAAGACAAAGATGGGGCAGAACTGAGATGAGAGAATTAAGATAGAACTTAGAGGGGACAGCAGATAAATGTAGAGAGAAATCAGGCAAGAAAGGAGATAGGCATGAGAACAGAACTGAAGCTGTGTAGATAGGGTTTTATCCCAGAGGAATAAAGTAGACAGATGGAAGAGCTTGGTGTACTTAGATTCTTTTCCTGACAATTATTCACACCGTTCGTAGCTTCTCTTTCTGGGCCCCTGGGAAGAAGATGATTAAGGCTGGACCATAATAATATTCGAGAACTCACAGTTCAAGGGTACACTCCATCATGTTGGGGAAGTCAAGGCAGCAGACCTGAAGCAGCTGGTCACACTACATCCACAGTCCAGAGGAAGCAGAGAGGAAGGGATGCATGCTGCTGCTCAGTTCCCTTTCTCCACTCATACACCCCAGGTTCCCATCGAGGGAATGGTGCCATCTGCAGTGGGCTGGTGTATTAGTCTGCTCTCGGTTGCTGTGTTAAACACCATGAGCAGCTTGCAGAGGAAAGTGGGGTATTTGGCTTACATTTCCCCCATTATAGTCCATCATTGATGGAAGTCAGGGAAGGAACCTGGAGACAGGAACTGAAGCAGAGACCATGGAGGAGTGCTGCTTACTTTCTTTCTTTCTTTCTTTCTTTCTTTCTTTCTTTCTTTCTTTCTTTCTTTCTTTCTTCCTTCCTTCCTTCCTTCCTTCCTTTCCTTTCCTTTCCTTTCCTTCCTTCCTTTCTTCCTTTCTCTTCCTCCCTCCCTCCCTTTCTTCCTCCCTTCCTATTTATGTGTGTTGGTGTTTGGCCTGCATGCATGTCTGTGAGAGAGAGACAGGTCCACTGGAACTTGAGTTATAGACAGTTGTGACCTGCAATGTGGGTGCTGGGAATTGAACTTGGGTCTTCTGGAAGAACAGCCAATGCTTTTTTTTTTTTTAAAAGGTTTATGTATTTATTATGTATACAGTATTCTGTCTACATGTGTTCTTGCAGGCCAGAAAATGGCACCAGATCTCATTACAGGTGGTTGTGAGCCACCATGTGGTTGCTGGGAATTGAACTCAGGACCTCTGGAAGAGTAATCACTGCTCTTAACTACTGAGCCATCTCTCTAGCTCCAGAGGGACTCTTTTTTGTTTGCTTGCTTGATTTTTGAGACAGCAATTATGTAGTCATGACTGTCCTGGAACTGGATATGTAGACCAAGCTAGCCCTGAACTCAGAGATAGCCTGCCTCTGCCTCCCCAGTGCTGGGACTAAAGAAAGGTGTGTCTTGCCACAAAGATTTCTTTTGTTTTTGTTTTTGTTTTTTTCAAGACAGGGTTTCTCTGTGTAGCCCTGGCTGTTTTAGAACTTGTTCTGTAGACCAGGCTGGTCTCGAACTCAGAGATCTGCCTGCCTCTGCTTTACTTATTTTTTTTAACAACCCAGGACCACTTGCTCAGGAGTGGTACCACCCACTTTGGACTGGACTTCTCACATCAATCATTAATCAAGAAAATGCCTCACAGGCAATCTGATAGAGACATCTTCTAAATTAATGTTCCTTCTTCCAAAGTGACTCAAGTTTGTGACAAAAACTAACCAGCACAGTTGGTCTTCCAGCCTCAGTCAAGGTCATCTCCCACTGGCATACCAAAGGCATGATTCTGTATTCTATCAAATTGACAATTGACACTCTGAGCATAGCACAAGCCTATAATCCCAGCACTTTGGAGGTAGAGCTAGGGGTATCACATATTCAAGGCTGGCCTGGGGGTACAGAGCAAAACAAAAAGGAGGCCGGGCGGTGGTGGCGCACGCCTTTAATCCCAGCACTTGGGAGGCAGAGCCAGGCGGATCTCTGTGAGTTCGAGGCCAGCCTGGGCTACCAAGTGAGTTCCAGGAAAGGCACAAAGCTACACAGAGAAACCCTGTCTCAAAAAATCAAAAAATCAAAAAAAAAACAAAAAACAAAACAACAAAAAAAAAACAAAAAGGAGAAAAGGTGTGTGGCTCGTGGTAAAATAGTTGCCTAGTATGTGTGAGGCCTTAGATTCCATCCCTAGCAATATAATTAGTTGATTAATTTTGTGTAATGTGCGAGAGATGGCTAGTCTGAATTGAGAGGTAGTAGTTGAGATGACTAAAGGTAAAAGGTGGAAGCAGGTGTCCGAAGACTTGGCGCGGCTTGCAAATGAAGAAGAACAAGGAGGCAGATACCAAAACGCTGTCAGGCATTGGGCAAGAGGTGTTTGCAAGATGGAAAATGTCGGGTAGAACCGGTGTTGGGAAGGAGAAAGAAGCAAGAATGTTGGCTTTGAGTAGCCACTAAAACTCCAGATGGAGACCTAAGGAGAAGTCAGGTAAGATAACTCAAATAGTACAGGTGTAGATTTTGCTGAGGATTCAAGTCCACTGAAGCATGTTGCTTACTCCTGCTGTGTGCCAGCTGGTTTTGTGGTGGTCACGCAGGGTCCAGGCCCATTGCCCACCACAGCTCTACACATACTTTCTTCATCTCTCAGGATAGACCCTTCTGCTCATGTTCCCTTAGTCTAAGCAACTGAGTTGGCCACCCCTGACCTTAAAAGTGGAAGAGTACAGTATGCCATCCTTCCATGATCTCAAACAGGGAACAACTCTAGCCATTGCCTGGCAATTTTCCAGAAGACCCACTGGTGCACAGGCCATTAGGTATAGTGGGAACAGCCTTGAACTTACCCCAAACCACGTGGCTCTGGGCATGCCCTGGGGGGAGTCTTAGCTAGAAAGCACTGTAGCCGAATTCCTGCTGGATAGGCAGGCGCAGGTGTCCTCAGAATGAAGATGCTGCTGCCTACACTTGACTGTGGAGTTAGTCTCCCTTCCCCACTGCACTCTTGGGGTGACCTCCGCAGTCTCAAGCTACTAGTGCTGCTGAAGAGCAGTAGTTATAGACGGTACCAGAACAGGAAGTGTAAGCTCGTCATGATGGGTTTCTCCAAAGGGGCCTTGTCAGATTGTATCTGCCTCTCCCTAGCCTCTGGCCAGGCTCTGAGACATTTCACTCCCTGCCTTCTTCAGGAAGCACACTAGTGGTCTTGGTCTCTTAGGGTGTGTTGCATTGCAGTCTCTCTGAGGTCAGGCAGCTGACAGGCAGAGCCAGTGGGCAGGGGGCGGGGGCTGCAGTGACTGAGATAATGCATCTAGGAAAGAGAGAGTCTGGGAAAGTTATGTACTATCCTCTAGAAGATGACCAGAGAGTGACCACTCCCTGGTTTGGTTGATGGATAATTTGAAAGCACTGGTATTTATTGATATATGGCCACTTAAAGGGAATTTGAGGGCCCCAAGGGAGCGAAATCTGAAGCCTCTGGTGCAGGAGCAGAGATCAATAGGAGTTACCAGGAGGCCTGACCCTGGGTGTACTCACTGAAGATTTCATCATATAGATGACCCTGTGGCCACTTGGCTCCCATGGTGGCTGGACTAGCTGTTTTTTTCCCAGGGGGGAAAAAAAAAAAAACAGACCCAGCATTGTATTGTAGTATTGTCTCCATGTCACAGCTTAAAGTGGTGAAAGGTCAGCATTCTGAAACTTAAATGTCATATTTGGAGGCATTTGTGTTTATATATATGCTTTTCTCTATATGTCTCCTTGGGATTTTCTGAAAGGGGATGTTTTATACTCCAACAGGAAATGGTTTAAAAACAAAACAAAAGACAAGAGTAGTGGAACCCAGCTGTAATATTTCTTCATTTGGGAGGCTGAGGCAGAAGATCACAAGGCCAATCTGGGCTACACAGTGAGAAGGTGTTTCCAGAAAAAGGGAGGACATGGGGAAAGGAGACTGTTGGGACAGTCCATTCCCCGCTGTGTTGGAGATCAAGTTCCTCACTGACCATTATGCACTCAACCTCATCCTTGTTTTCTGTATGAGTCTGGATGTTGAGGACAGAGATCTGTTCCTAAAATTTCTTGGCTTTTACTGCCCCACCCCCGGTGATGCTGGAGATAGAATCCAAGGCCTCCCGCATGCTAGGGCAGTGATCTGTTACTGAGGCACACTCCAGCTCCTCCTGTTTACTCTAACTGGGAACAGCAGGGAGTCACAGAACCTCTCTTGGTCTGAGCAAGGAGGTTGCAGTGATTGAGATCATGTACCCAGGAAAGAGAGGGTCTGGGAAAGTTATGTGCTGCCCTCTAGAAGTTGATCAGAAAGTGAGCTCCCGAGTCGGATTGATGGACCATTTGGAGGCACTGGTGTTTATGACCACCTAAAGGGCATTGAGGGTACCATGGGGAATGAAAGTGAAGCCTCAGGTGCAGGAGCAGAGATCCAGGGACGCTGCAGGTTATTGAGATGGAGAGGGATGTGTACCTCACAGGATCAGCAAATTCGTGGAGTGCCAGGACTTCAGCAGGCTTAGCAGAGACTGTGCCAACTTTGACTTGAGGGTGGACCTTTTTCAGAGATGGGGCTTGAGGGAGGGGGCTTACCATTACTTTACCTGTCTTTTGTTCCAGTTACAAACCTCATCAAACAAAGATGCTGTCTTCATTGTTGAAAGCGGTTTAGTTAAGTTTGAGAGGTTTGAGTATCTGTTTAGAAGGCACAGAAGAAGCCAGTGTTGTAGTTCATGCCTGTAATCCTAGCACTCAGAAAGTAGAGGCAGTAGAGTGTCGAAAATTTGAGGCCATCTTGGGCTACAGAGTGAAAATGAGAATGCTTACACACACACACACACACACACACACACACACACACACACACACGCACACGCACGCACGCACGCACGCACGCACGCACGCACACACGCACGGCAGGGCAGGGCAGGGCAGGGCAGGGCAAAGCAAGGCATGGCAAGATAAAAGAATAGAGCAGCTTTCTAATTCTCAGTTGTGTAGGGAAGGCCAAACATGGTCATTCCAAGAGAATAGGATGTGCCAAAGAGGCTCAGGAGGACAGACAGTGAACTTTTCATTCCTCCTAAAATAATGTTTATCACTTACTATTTGCTTTACAGTTACAGCAATCCTGTTTTACCCAAGACTTGTGTGCTGCTGTTTGGTTTTCCAGATTTCTGTTGCTGTCACCATGTTCCGCTGTTCATTAGGGATCCTATGTGTGTCTATATAATGCTCTGAGCCCAGAGTGCCTCTGTCCTGGACACCAGGAAAGGTGGACTGGGTTTAGTTCCAGTGGTTTTGTCTGACATGTGGCTTCTGTAGAACATTTTAGGCCAGAAAATGTAAGGCCTGGAAGTTAACGGTGAAAATCTAGGTACTTATGAGCTGAAGTACACAGGAAAACACGTATTCTGGCTCTGTAGCTGAGACTGGCTGGGGGCCTCTCTGCATAGACTCTCTTAGGCCTTCCTGCCTGTCTCCTGCTTCTGCAGGTACCCCTCCCCCAAAGTTGTTTCTTTCAGGTATGGAGAAAAGTGACTAATATGTGAATATGGTTTAGATATTGTTTAGGGCTTCCCAATCTTTAAGAATTCAAGAGTTTGTTTGGCTACTGTAGGGTAGTTTCATTTGCTCCCAAGTTCCTGTCCCTCTCAGGTTTATACAGAGACCACTGAGAAGGAAACCCCAGCATCCTCAGTACCGTTACTGTCCCGAACACTGGGTAAAGGCCACCATGTGACTCTAAAATACAGGCAGAAGAGGTATTAGTGATTGCAGGTAGGCACTTGTAGATGATGTGTTGTTTGAGAACCCACTATGTAGGACATTGAATCAGCTCTGTAAAGTCAGATGGGAAGGTCCAAAGAGCTAATGGCCCAGGCAGGCTGTGTTCTCTAGATCCAAGACAGATGTGAATCACTCATCTCTAATTCTGAGGTGATTACTTATTTTCAACTTTGACAAGAGCACAGTTGATTCTCTGTCCGAGGCTCTGGGCTGATTACCAGGGGTAGAAGTTGACCTCGCCAGCTCTGCTCCCAGTTGGACCCAGCAACACAACAAGAAGCTGCAGTGACCTCGAACCACATTTAGAGAGAGTATACTGTGAAATGACTGAATAGTTAAGTTTCATGTTGTGCATAGAGACTTGGTTGGTCTATATTCTCACCCCCATGTTCGTACTTTGGGAGTTAGCTTTAAAGAGACATGAAAGTGAATGTCTGTTTGCCAGAGTGAAAACATGATACCCTCAGCTCTTACCGCTTTATTTCTAAAGGGGCGTGTGTGTGTGTGTGTGTGTGTGTGTGTGTGTGTGTGTGTGTATGTGTTCTACTGAGGTTGGAACTCTGGTTCACACTCCACTATTGAGCCCCAGCCCTATGACAAAATATACGTTAAGGATATAAATAATGAGCAAAATGAAAAAATACATGGGACAAGGCCTGTAAGGGTTTTGAGTGCAGGAGCTTCCCTCCCTATGGAGTTTTGCTTCTCCATGTAGAAGATGAATTCTTGTTCACCTTCCCACAAGTCCATGTGACCAGCTGTCCAGCTTTCCAGTGGGTTCCTGTTTTCTTCTTCCCATAGGCATGGTTGAAGCATGTACAACCACATAGAACAGAATTGGACAGAAAGGAGAACCCCAGAAGGCCTGTCTGTCAGCTTCTTGGCCTGTTGATTCAGCAGGACGCCATCTGAAATAAAAATTTAATGAAAGGTTGGGGAGACAATAGTTTACATTATCTGCCTTGAGGAAGAGAAAGTGTGACTGTGTTTTGCCTCGTGATGAAAAAGAAACAGGTGAAAGGGCAGGGTGACAGGTCAGAGGGAGATTTGGTTCCCTGAGACCTAGAACACCTTCTGTCTCACCTCTGTGAAGCTATTTCAGGCAGCTTTGTGACCCGAGGACAAAGCTCAATTGAACAAGATAAGCCTAGTCTAGTTATTTAGGAATCCTGTGCCATCTCACTGAAGTCAACTCAGGGAGTTTCTATCAATGAGGGGCTTTGATACTTTTCTCAAGTCTGTGATAGCAACCAGCATTGTATATAGTCAAATGACATTCCTTATAATAAAGATCATTAATAATTTCACGGGCCAGGTATGGTGGCACAGGCCTTTAATTCCAGGACTTGGGAGGCAGAGGCAGGCAGATCTCTGTGAATTCCATGCCAGTCTGGTCTACAAAGTGAGTTCCAGGACAGCTAGGGTTGTTACACAGAGAAACCTTGTCTTGAAGGGAAAAAAAAAAAATTTCCATGAGAACAGACCACTTAAAAACAGTGTTTCAAAGAGGAAGTTACAGGGGAAATCACCGAACACTTAGGAGAACGAAAATGAAGGGGCAACAAAGCAGAGTGTATGGGCAGAGCTAAAGCAGTGTGTGCTGACCATCTTACAGTGGAAAATAGCCTTATCTTTCTAAAGGGACTTCAAACAAAGTAACCTCCAACATGAAGACCCTAGGAAAAGACTAGAAATAAAGTAACCCAAATGAAGGATAGTACAGAAATGAATGAAATAGAGAATAGAAGAGAAAAAATCAATAGTAATGGAAATTGGTTCTTTGAAAAGATAAAATTGAGAAACCTTTAGCTAGATATCGAACTCTGTAAATAGCTAAAATCAGAAATGAAGGTGAGGAAGTGACTGCTAACTTTACAGAAATTGTACAAAAGCCAGGGGCGATCACGAAGGAACACCATGAGCAGTTATGTGCCCCAAATAGACAGGGGGAGAGGGGGAAATGGCACCTTCCTGGGACCGTACAGGCTCTCTCATTAACTGATAAGAGACAGACACACTGAGCAGACCTGTGGCCAGCAAGGAGATGGGTTAATAATTGAAAATTTACCAAGAAAGGGGAAGGACCAGGTAGCCTCACAGGAAAGTGTTGCCAAACCTCTGGAGACAAACTAACAACTTGTCTTTACAAACTGTTACATGAAGTAAACATGGAGGAAAGGCGTTCCACCTGTAGGACTTTTATAAATGTTATCTCAATAATGATACTGGACAGAATTTCACAATACAACTACAGGTGATATCTCTCATGATTGCAGATATAGAATCCTTAACAAAATGCTAGCAAACCAAATCCAGCAGCACATAAAGAGTATCTATACATCATAAACAAGTGATATTTCATCCTGAAGATAAGTGAGTTTGACATCTAAAAATCAATTAATGGACTGTACCATATTAATAGAATAAAAGACAGAAATCATACAATCATCTCAATAGATACAGAAAAAGCTTTTTGAAAAATTCCAACATTCCTCATGATAAAAACACTCAAACCAATTGAAAATAAAAAGCTCTCCTTTAAAACCCATGTGGGGCTGGGAAGCTCAGTCAATACAGTATATGCTTTGCAAGTGTGAGGACCTGAGCCAGATGCTCAGAACCCATAGGAAAACAGCAGACCTGGGGCTGGAGTGATACCTCCGTGGTTAAGGGCACTTACTGCTCTTGGTGAGGACCGGGGTTCAGGTCCTAGTACCCACACCAGACAGCTGCTTGTAACTCCAGCTCCAGGGGATTCTGCACCCTCTGCTGGCCTCCATGGCACCTTCATGCAAGTGATATACACAAACTCATACACACATAAATGAACCAATAAAAAAGTCTTAAAGAAGTAGCAGACATGGTAGTGTGAGTTTGTAATCTCAGCACTAGGAAGGCAAAGACGGGGATCTCTAGTGCTTGCTGGCCAACCAGCCCCACCTGCTTTCCAAACTCCAGGTGAGTGAGAGACTGTCTCAAAAAAAAAAAAAGATAGATAGCACCTGAGGAGCATGACTGACTTTTTCCTCTGGCCTCCATATGCACCTTCACACGCGCGCGCACACACACACACACACACACACACACACACACACACAAGTAATATAAATAAATAAAACCCACATCTGATTTCAGACTCAAATAGTAAAAAATGGAACACTTTTCTCCTAAGGTCAGAATCAAAAATGTCTAGCATCTCCACTCCTAGTCAGCATTGAACTAAGGGTCTAGTCAGGGTAGTTAAGGCAGAAATAAATAATATCCAGGCTAGATAGGGAGAAGTAAAACTTAACTCTGTTTTCAGATGACATAATCCTTTGGTTTCTTACATTTTTTTTTTTTTAAAGATTTATTATTATGTATACAGAAGAAGGTGTCAGATCTCATTACAGATGGTTGTGAGCCACCATGTGGATGCTGGGAATTGAACTCAGGACCTCTGGAAGAGTAGTCGGTGCTCTTAACCTCTGAGCCATCTCTCCAGCCCGGTTTCTTACATTTTTTAATAAAATAATTTATTTAAATTTATTTTATGTGCTCTGGTGTGAAGGTGTCAGATCCCCTGGAACTAGAGTTACAGACAGTTGTGAGCTGCCATGTGGGTGCTGGAAATTGAACCCGGGTCCTCTGGAAGAGCAGTCAGTGCTCTTAACCACTGAGCCATTTTTCCAGCCCACGTTTATTTTTTTAAGGCAAGGTTTCTCTGTATAACCATGGCTGTCCTGGAACTTACTCTGTTGACCGAACTGGCCTCCAACTCAGAGATCCACCTGCCTCTGCCTCCCGAGTGCTGGGATTACAGGTGTATGCCATCATGCCATGTATACGTATTTTGAGATAGGGTCTCATTCTGTAACCAGGCTGTTCTAGAACTCATCTTGTAGCCCGGGTTGGCCTCTAGCCCTTGGTGATCTTCTGCCTCAACCTCCCTAATGCTGAGTTGTGAGCCACCATACCCAGCCAAGATAATCTTATATACAGAAATTCCTGATGAATTTACAACAAATAACTCTCCTACATACACCACAAAACAAAACTATCAGAAATAATAAACAAGACCAGCAATGATGCAGGATATGAATAGTATATCAAAATTTAATACTATAGTATTATAGTAATGAGCAACCCTAAAATGAAGATAATTAATTCCATTTATCATTGTATCAAAAGAGAGAAAAGGCACCTTGAAATATTCGATCTTTTCTTTTTGAGACAGAATTTCACTGAGTTGTTCAGGGTGGCCTCAGATTTATTCTGTAGCTTACTGTAGACACTGAACTCGGGATTCTCTTACCTCAAACTCCCAAGTAGCTGAGGTTACACTTCTACATAAGATGTATATAGGCCCAGTTTTCTTCATTTCTTGTTAAGATGATTCTTGGAGAATTTTCCTGTTAGGAGTCCGTTCTTTTCTTACTGTTATTTTGCAGTGTTGGGGATTGAGCCCTGGGTCTTGCATGTGCTAACCACGACTCTATCTTTGAGCTACAGCTCCAGCGTCCAGGATAGAATTTAATTTGTAAATCCTGGTATGTGAGGAAGCTGTTGGAATTTATTGGGCAACAAATTACTTTCTCATTGACTTTTAAATTTTTTAATGATTTTTCAGTTGATTTTTTTTGGTAGTACTAGGATTTTTGGTAGTACTAGTACTAGGGATTAAACTCAGAGCCTCACACATGAGCAAGTACTCTGATCTACAGCTATTGCTTGAATATTTTGTTTAGAAACTATCGCCCACTTTTTTTCTTTTAGTTTCAAGGGTTATACTTTGTGTTTCCCCTTGCTTAGCTGTTTTAACATACACGTGCATGATAGTGTTAAGTTCTGGTGATGGCAATGGCTGTCCTGCTGTAACTGGTGTTTTACTCTGAAGTTCTGCTTTGTTTGGATAACTGGTTTGAGGTGGATATGAACTTCCCCTGTGTAAAGGGGGAGTGCCTTCTTCCTATTCCTTTCTCACTAAGTGTTTTATTATTGCAACTGCAAGTTGAATTCTCCCCACCCCAAGACCTTGCTTATGTTATTTATGTTTTTCCACTTTATTTTCTGGATTTCATTATTTATCCAGTGTGTGTATGTGTGCAAACGTGTGTGTGAGTGCGTGTGTGCTCGTGTGCTCACCATGATACTTACATGGTCAGAAAACATGTACCTTCTATCATCTGGGAGTGAACTAAGGTCATCAGGCTTGTCAGCACCTTTACCCACTGAACCATCCTACCTATTCTGTCTTCCTCAAATGCAGGACACAGCTTCTTCAACCACCGTCTCACACCCTTACCAAGCAGTTCTCCAGGCATTACAAGAAAATATACAAGCAATTCAGTGTTCCTCTCTCACACCCTCCCCACAAAGTAGCATCTTAAACAATCATGGTGCAAAATCAAGCGCAGAGCAGGGATAGCAGTGCAATCCCTAGAGCATTTTTGATGTACCACTTCAAGTACATTGCTTGTATGCATGCAGGGGCATGAGTGTGTGTGTGTATATGAGAGAGAGACAGGTACACACAGACTATGCAGTTCTGTCATCACTGTAGTGAAGATAGACACTCCTTGTACCTTCACCACCACAGTTACTGTAAATATCGCTGTGCAAGTGACAGTGAAGTGCTTAAGAGTGCAGTTCTGGGCTGTTGTTTGTTTTTGCTCTTTTGGGGGGCCTGACATCCAGTTCCCAAATAAATCACACTTGGAGGCTTATTCTTAACTATAAATGCCTGGCCTTAGCTTGGCTTGTTTCTTGCCAGCTTTTATTAGATTATACCGTCTACCTTTTGCCTGTGGACTTTTATCATTCTCTTCTGTAAATCTTACTCTTACTCCGTGGCTGGCTGAGTGGCTGGCCTCTCACATCTTCCTCCTTTTCTTGCTCCTTCTTCTTTCTCCTCCCAGATTTCTATTTATTCTCTCAGCCTGCCAGCCCTGCCTATCCTTTCTCCTGCCTCACTATTGGCCATTCAGTTCTTTATTAGACCATCAGGTGTTTTAGACAGGCAAAGAATCACAGCTTCACAGAGTTAAACAAATGTAACATAAAAAAACGCAACACATCCTTGCATCATTAAAGCAAATGTTCCACAGCATAAACAAAAGTAACACCTTAAATAATATTCTACAACACTGGTCCCTATGGAAAACCTAGTCATTGCATTTGTTTTTGCAGTTCTCTTTAGTTTCGTGGCCAGTGAGTCTTGTCTGTGCACTAAGTAACTTTTAAAGAAAAACACTGAAGGATAATACAGTTTATGGGAAAAAATGTGACCATGGACCTGGGTGTATGAAGTTTGGAGAAACATAAGCCTCTAAGAGAACATCAGGTCTCGTTCAGGGTCTTGAAGGAAGGGATGTGTCCCTTTAATGCTGTCCTGAGCCCTGAGGGCAGTCTTGATTTCACCCAGCCATCAAGGACAGGATGCTCACTGTGGGACTGACTATAAACAGCAGTACTGGCTGTGATGAAAATTACAGCTAAAGGAATCTCTGAGCATTAGGGCTGTAATCCTCACACCCAGGATGTTGAAGAAACTGCCCCCCACCCCCGAGACAGGGTTTCTCTTATAGCCTTGGCTGTCCTGGAACTCACTCTGTAGCCCAGGCTGGCTTCAAACTCACAGAGATCCGCCTGCCTCTGCCCCCCAAGTGCTGGGATTAAAGTTGTGCACCACCACCACATGGCCAAAAGTACATTAATTTAAACATTAATAGTCATAAACTCAGGCCAGGCAGTGATGGCAACTTGAAGGAGTTGGTTTTCTCCTTTTTTCTGTGTGGCCCAGGGGATCAGATTCAGATCTTGAGGCATGGCAGCAACCACCTTCACCCATTAAACCATTTCATTGGCCCTATGTTTTCACAACTTTCTTAAAGCTGGATTGCTCAGAAGCTATCTGCTGCTTTCAAGGTTACCAATACCACATGAGGTACAGCATCTAGAAACTTCCATTGTACTTAGACGGGAAAGAAAGGGGCAAATTTCAGGTCAGTGTTATGAAAATCAATGATCTCACTGGCCCCTGCAGGATCTTGGGGACACATGAGCCTGCAGTGCCCCTGGGGAACTGCTGTGTCACTTAGCATCTCATTCAGCATTTTTTCACTCAGTGTGTCAGGTGAAGCGTAGCTGGAGCCAATTGCTTGTTTCTGGGCTATTTCTAGATAACACCTAAGATGATTTTTAAAACATCCATTGGACTGCTGACACATGGAACAGCAGAGGTGAACCTCAAAGGACTGTGCCAAGTTAGTAAGACGGCCACAAAATCAACTGAATGACTATTTATCGGGAAGTCTAGAAAAGGCGAAAGTGTGGGACAGAAAAGCAGAATAGTGGAGCTGAGAGCTTAGGTTAGAGGGAGACCGACTGTGAGGGGTCCGAGGGAATTCTGGAGCAATGGGAATGCTCTTCACTCTGTGTCCCTCCCACAACCTCTCTCTCATCTTTTATTCTACTGGAAGGTATTCAGTAGTTTGGGATCTTATGCCTGAGGAGAGAGAAAGCATATCTACACAAAGACTCACCAAGTATTCATGCAGCTTCATCCACAATGTCCTTAAACTGAAACTCTATCAATGCCCACCAATGGGTAAATGGACAGACAAACCTGATGGTATCCTCAGACTAAACATAATATGGCAAAAACATGGAGAAAACCACTGTTTATTCATCTAGAAGTTATTCATCTTCATGTATTATTTCAGAGTGATGCTTCCTCAACAGTGAAACCAGTAGCTCTTTATCAAAAAAGATAAAAAATTTCAAAACACATTTTTCCTTTCTTGTGTTAGGATCAGACCCAGGGCTTCATGCATGCTCTGTTATTAGGCCCTTTTTCTTTATGCTTTGAAACAGCTTACATAAGATGGAATCATCTACTCTTTATAAGGTTAAAAGAACTTACCAAGAGGAAACTAAAAACAAAAAAGGTATGGTGGGGGGAGCAAAGTCTCACTGTGTAGCATAGACTGGCCTTGAACTCGGCATTCCTCATTTTGGTGTGAGTGGTGCTGGAACTCAAGGCCTTGTATGAGCTAGTCAGGTCCTCTATGACAGCTCCTGTCTTAATTCCTCAGTTTTATCTCCTTGGATGACAGCAATAAATATAAATAAGTGCGCCTTGGGATACTCATTTTTTTTTTAATGTAGAGTTAGCTCAAGACTACATGTTTGAAAAGTTTAGAGACACCTTTTAAAGGGGATTGGGAAGAAGCCGAGGGCCTCTTGGTACTACCCAGGAATCAGAAGTCTTGAGAGCTGAGGTACTGACCCTGCCTGAAAGGGATTCCGTGGGATGGGTCTAAAGGCTGGCCTCATTTTCAGCCTCTGCAGTCTCCAGGACCTGGTTGGGCAGGTTCTGCTGATGTCCTGGGTGTAGGTACTTCCTGCTTCCCACGGGCAGCTAATGAGTAACTCAGCACTGAACTGAATCAAAGTAGCTTAGCAGCAGTGGGGCTTCAAGGCCCAGAGAAGCCACTCTGCCGGGATGAGGTGGAAGCGGGGGTCTGATATCAGGTGGGATGCTTTCTGAGAGCCTTTTGCCTCTGCTGGATTCTTATCCAAGGGCCAATATAACAGATCAACAGGGCTGGACTGTCTTTGGCTTTTAAGAAATAAAACTAAAACATTCTCTCTAGTACAGTTGAAAACTCAAAAGACTATCTCAGTTAACTAACAAAAGCAGATGGGAGACCATTTTATCAACAGCAGGGTCCCCTGTGTGGAAAGATGCCTGTGGCACTTGTTTAGAGATCTAAGGTGCTATTACTAAGCTGATAGAATCGTACCTACTGCCTTTTGACCCATATTGCTTCTGTTTCATAGACGAAAGAGCCTATGGTTCCGACTGAAGAAGATAATTCTCTGTGTTCTGGGGTTCTACATTGCCATTCCGTTTCTTGTCAAACTGTGTCCTGGGATACAGGCCAAACTGATTTTCTTGAATTTCGGTAAGTCCTTTGTATCAATTTTTCTTTAATTTTACGTAAGAGTTCATTTTCACGATGGTGGCTGACTTTAAAAAGTATCTTTTTATTTTAATTGAGATTGAACTTACATGTAGTAAAATGTATAAATTTTAAGTGTACAATGTGTAGGGAAGTAGAGCTACCACCCAGACTCAGGAATAGTATGGGTCTGTGACCTGGGACGTTCCCTTCACCTTTTGTCCAGTTGAGTGACATGGCAATGATGGCATTACCAGCCAGGGTTGTATTTGGGTCTCTAGGTGACTGTACTGCATTGGAGGCGATTATCTCTCTTGAGCCAAAGTGGGTAAAAATGTTGGCAGCGTGAACAGTTGTCCTGTTAGAGACATGTTGTCACTTGTATAGTCCAGGTAAATTGAAACCATAGAAAAGAACAGAGTCTTTAAAAATAATAATAATAATGAGGCCTCATGGTTTTTTTTAATTGTTGTTATTATTGGTCCTCCCCCCTCCTTTTTTTTTTTTTTAATCTGTTTTGTTTTCCATAAAAGAAAAAAAGCCGGGTGGTGGTGGCACACGTGTTTTAATCCCAGCACTCAGGAGGCAGAGGCAGGTGGATCTCTGAGCGTTCAAGGCCAGCCTGGGTTACAGAGTGAGTTCCAGGAAAGGCTCCAAAATTACACAGAGAAACCCTGTCTCAAAAAAAAAACAAAAAAGCCGGGTGGTTGTGGCACACGCCTTTAAAACCAGCTCTCAGGAGGCAGAGACAGGCAGGTCTCTGTGAGTTTGAGGCCAGCCTGGTCTACAGAGTGAGATCCAGGACAGGAAAGGCTCCAAAACTACACAGAGAAACCCTGTCTCGAAAAACAAAAACAAGAACAAAAACAAAACAAACAAAAACCTGACACTTTTCGATTTTTGTGGAATTTTGTGCTGTTTACAAAACATATAGTTTTAGGTCCTTGAGTTAACATTCACCCTGTGTGGTTCCAAAGCTGTTTGGGGTTTAAGAAGGAGGGAAAAGTGAGGAAGTATTGTGCTATAAGGCAGGAGGCAGAGGGTCCTAGGTATGTTTGCTAGAAACAGTCCTTTCAGAAATATCATTTTATACCCCAAATGAGGCAAAGGAGGGTGGAGGCATTAACTATGGCCATGAAAATGGCTATGGTCAGTGTTGGGATGGGATGAGGTGGACTCCTCACCAGATCTTTGGCAAGGTTGGCTTACTGAGTGACAGGCCCTTGTGTGTTTGAGAGCTTGAGACTCAGAAGCAGGTTTGATGCTGGGAGACAGCAGGCAAGCTTTGGGCAGGGAGAAGGGACGGTGAGGATCCAGTCCATGTGAGAGTATAGCCCAGGATATGGTAGAGCCAAGGATACAGGGCCTGTGGGAGGCATGTCTCAGGATTCAACACTCCCCCCTCCCCTCCCCACACCTCACATAGTAACAGAATTCCAGGCTCTGTAGGGTCTGGTTTTACAAAGTTTGGGTGTTCAGTCTATGACAGACTTAAGATACTAGCAAAATACCAACAAGGAATTTCTATTCTTTAAGCTAGTAAGAGAAACAGAAATGTGTGTATTGTATATTAGGAGATACTTTAGTTTTTCAAGAGGAAGGTTCTTCTAGGAATTTATGACCTCTAAGTTTGGTAACTTGTAAGGAATAAACTTAAGAAGGAACAAAACCATTTAAAACAACAAGGCGGTGTTTTTCTGAGTTAGTGTCCCTTAAAGAAGGTACAGAAGAGATGCTGGGGTTTGCAAACACAAAGCACAGAGCTGTCAGTGTATTGGTGGAACCCTTAGAACTGACCCGTGCAGCCTAGGGCTGTGTGTTCTCTGTTGTGTGGCACACAGGTGCCAGCAAAGATCTGGATCGGGTTTTCTCACTAGATTCTGTGGGCTGCTTTAGACACGGCCCACGGTTTTGCAGAGCTGGTTTTCTGAAGACATAGTAACTGTGCCATAGGCACAGAACTTTGGGTTCTCTAGTCTAACGTGTGTCACAGAGAGGAGGTTGTGTAATGGCTGCCCCCTAGGTTGATGCTCCCCGCTAACATTTTCCTTCCACTGCCTACCGCTTGGGGGCAGAGGGGCCTGGAGCAGGTTTGGTTTGGGATTGTGTTGATTTTGGAGTAGTGGGATTTAAACCCAGGGCCTCACATGCACTGTACCAGTGAGTCCCTCCCTGTGCAGTGTTTCTAAAGGGATAATAGGATAAAATCTGTCTCTGGATTGCTGGTTTTGTTTGTTTTGTTTTTTAAGTTACTCAAAGAGCTGAGGAGGTGGTTCCGTCGATAAAGTACTTGGTGCTGCTCTAGAGTAAGGATCTGAGTTTGGATCCCCAGCATCCACATAAAAAAACTGAGTGTGGTGGCACATGCCTGTAACCTGGTCACTGGTAGTAGAGATAGGCTAATCCTGGGCTCAGTGACTAACTAGCCTAGCTGAAATGGGGGAGCTCCAGGTTAGTGAGAGATTCTGTTTAAAAAACTGAGGTGGCCGGGCGGTGGTGGCGCACGCCTTTAATCCCAGCACTCGGGAGGCAGAGCCAGGCGGATCTCTGTGAGTTCGAGGCCAGCCTGGGCTACCAAGTGAGTTCCAGGAAAGGCGCAAAGCTACACAGAGAAACCCTGTCTCGAAAAACCAAAAAAATAAAAAATAAATAAAAAAAAAATAAAATAAAAAAATAAAAAACTGAGGTGGAGCTGGGCATGGTGGTGCATGCCTTTACCCCAGCATATGGAAGGCAGAGCCAGATGGAGCGCTGTAATTTCAAAGCTAATTTGGTCTACATAATGAGTTCCAGGCCAGCCAGATAGACTCTTTCTCCAAAATAAATAAATAAATAAATAAATAAATAAATAAATAAATAAATAAATAAATAGAAAAGTGACTAAGAAAGATATTCTGATATTAATCTCTTGAGCAAGCATAGCCACGCACGCACGCACGCACGCACGCACGCACGCACGCATGCACGCGCGCACACACACACACATTCCCCAACAAAATTTATAAAAGAATTTTTTGAGTTACTTAAGGTCCAGAGAAAGGCTCAGCAAGTAAAGCTTTGCTGTATGACAGCCTGGAACTTCCTGTAAAGGTGGAAGGAAAGAACCAGCTCTACAAAGTTGTCCTCTGACCTCCATTCCTGTGCGCTAGCACACGCATGTACCACCCACTACAAAGAATTATGTTTTGTTTTTGTTTTTTTTTGAGTTACTCAAGAACTTGGCACTGTTGGGCATCATTTTAGGGCCGTGGTTAGCCATCCCCACAGCCTTTCCCACAGCGGCACTGGCCTGCCTCTCTTTACTATACTTTCACTGTGAGGGCTGCTCTCCTGGGAGGAAGGGGCGTGCTAGTTTTCTAGGTTAAGTGTGGCCAACTTTAATTGCTTGTGCCTGTTTCCTCTGGACTGGAAGCAGTAGAGGTGTCTATCCATCCTGACAGTCTTTAGGGCTCAGGGCATGGTTAATATAGTCGTGAGTTTAGAGCAAATTTATCTTAAAATAAATTTACAGCCAGATAAATAAGCTTTAGAGGAAGTACAGCACCTTTGATTTAAGGCAGTATTCTCCTTTAGATGCATTTTCTTAGAAAGAAAAAAAAACTATAATTCTTCTACAAAGAAAAAAAAGTTAGCTGGAAAACCCTGAATAGAATAAGTAACAGTGAAAATCACTTTGAGCAACTCTTTGTTAATACTGTAGTTTATTGCCTGCTGGTCAAGTGCCTGATCCTATAAGCATGCTTCTTGGGTCCTGATGTTCCCTAGACTGATTCCATCCCAGTGATATTTTTTAAAAGATTTATTTATTATGCACAGTGTTCTGCCTCCATGTATTTCTGCAGGCCATAAGAGGGCACAGATGGTTTTGAACTACCATGTGGTTGCTGGGAATTGAACTCAGGACCTCTGGAAGAACAGCCAGTGCTCTTAACCTCTGAGCCATCTCTCCAGCCTCTTCCTAGTAATATTTGTGTGATGCCTGGCATCTGAGGTCTGAGAGGCTGGAATATGTCCCCAGCTGTCACTCTGCTATCCTGTTTCAAGGGTTAGGAACATGTCTCCCAGAAAAAGAACATGTCTTGGTTCAGAGGCAGAGGCAAGGGAGAAGTTCAGACCTTCTTGGGAAATGGGTTAGTTTTGTTAAACACTGGCCTCTTTCATCTTTCCCCTGAGCAGTCCCTGTTAAACCCACATAGCTTTCTTATTTCTTTATCTCCCATGGAAGCCCCTGGTTGATCTTATAAAGTAATTGGAATTGATAAAACCCAGATAACCTGCTAAGCCCTTCCTTTGTTGGCACCACACCTGGTACAAGGAAGTTCTGTTACTTAAAAAGATGGAATGAGATGCACCCCATAACAAAAATCCCCAGGCAGTCACAAATGCCCATCCTGGTTTAGTAGCTCCAGGCTTTTACCCTTTCAGATACTTTTCCAGGTCAGCTTTTAAAAAGGTGTGAGAAATCAAGTTGTTTTCTAGTCGTTTGCATATTTATTCTCTCGCTCTTTACTGAGTACCTGCATGTGAAGGATCTTTTCCAAGTCATGCCCCTTGGTGTTTATGATTGCTGATACATAGTGGCATGGCTAAAAAAAAGGCGGGGTTGATGAAAATCTGGAGAAGCCAGACACGTGCAGAGGTAGGGTTTCTGACCTGTGTGTCCAAGCCCCGTTTGAGAGGAACCTGTGAGAGATGGTGATGAGAGCGGGACCGTCACATCTGTGGAGGATGGAGTAATGAGTGCTCTGTGGAGGGACCTGCTTCTTCTGTGATACCCTTGAGCCACATACTCCGCTCCTGCTTTAGCTGTTGCATGAATCAGTGCCTCAACAGGGTAGGCTCCAGACAGCCTTCCAGTCCTGGGGGTCACAAAGGGTTGATGGCTAATAATAACCGCTTGAGAGGAGAGGGAGCCAGGATTGGGCAGAAAGAGTGGGCTACACATCTGGCCCAGGTGATCCCATGACTGCACTCAAGCTACCTTCACCTAATGCACTCCTTATCCCAATTTCCTGCTTTGTGGCATTTCGGATCTTTTAGACCCACACTGGCCAGGTGGTTCTTGTAACTGCAGTTCTCTGGGGGCAGTGTGACCCTGGGGACTGACCAGGCTCTATGTCAAGGTCTACATAAGCAAGGACATGAAGGGCAGCATCTGCTGACTGTAGGGTATTCCCTATGCTTCCCTTTCCACTGCTGACTAAATTGGGAATAAAAGTGAACTGACAGACCAGCTTCCTGGGATGATCTGGTCGTAAGAACAAAGCTTCCCAGTTCCTAAATTTCCTGGCCTAGAAGCTTTCAAGATTAGCTGTTAATCCTCATAAAACCACTTGACCAGGAATTCCTCCAGAATCCCAGAATCCCAGGGTGGTTTATGTTTCCATATTGGCCTCCTTTTCTTTCTGTACACAGTACTGAGTATGTTAGGATGCTGAACCAGGAAACCAAGTGTTCCAAACCTTTCTCCCCTTGGGAGGGTGGCAAGGGGTTCACCTTGTTAGCAGTGGCAGGCAACACAGCCCAACATAGCCACCAGCAGCCTGAGTTCTCTTACCCCTTAAGGATCTCTATTCAAGTAAAGACAGATTCTTGACTGTGCTGCAGAAAAGAATTTCAGGATGAGCCACAGTGAAGCAAAGTGAGTTTATTCTAAGTGTTTAGAGAGAAAATCATTGTATTAGTTACTTTTCTGTTGCCGTGATAAAACACTGTGACCAAAAGCAACTTATAGAAGAAAGAGTTTCTTTTAGCTTATGGTTCTTGAGGGGTAAGAGTCCATCATCATGAGGATGCCTAGCAGCAAGCTGCAGGCATGTGGCAGGAGCAGGAAGCTGAGAGATCTCCATCTGTACATCTCCAGCTATAAGCACAAAGCAGAGAGAATTGGATGTGCTGAGGCTATGAACTCTCAAAGCCCAGTGATCTAATTCCTCCAGCAAGGCTGTACCACCTTCCCACCTACCCCACCCCAACAGCACCGCCAATTGGGGACCAAGTCTTCAAACAGCTGAACCTACAGTGGACATTTCTCATTCAAATCACCATGATCATAGGAAAAAGGATAATACATAATCATGGGTCTAGGCTTCTCAAGAGAGTCATGCTAAGGTCAGCAAGGTGGTTCAGCATGTAGAC
This sequence comes from Peromyscus eremicus, assembly GCF_949786415.1. Lineage (NCBI taxonomy): Eukaryota > Metazoa > Chordata > Mammalia > Rodentia > Cricetidae > Peromyscus > Peromyscus eremicus. The sequence goes on along the minus strand of NC_081419.1, from coordinate 124,074,124 downwards.
ATGTACAAGCCTGATGACCTGAGTTTAATCCCCAGGACCCACCGTGGAATGAGAAAACTGACTCCCCAAAGGTGTCCTGACCTCCACATATATTCCATGGGACATCCACAAATGTCCGCATTCATACAGAAGCATACATATACAATAATAATAACTTTATATCACACTACACTTAGGCTTTTTTTTTTTTTTTTTGGTCTTTCAAGACAGGGTTTCTCTGTGTAGCTTTGCGCCTTTCCTGGAACTCGCTTTGGAGACCAGGCTGGCCTTGAACTCACAGAGATCCGCCTGCCTCTGCCTCCCGAGTGCTGGGATTAAAGGTGTGTGCCACCACCGCCGCTGGCACATTTGTTTCTTTTTATCCTATCTTAACTTCACCTGCAAATGAGACTGCAGCTTTCAAGTTCCAGTGTGTGGTAAGGTCTGCGAGGGAAGCATGGGCTTGGCTTGTACAGCACAGGAAGTAGACTTCTTTCTAGTCAGAGCCTCATGGGTCCCACTGTCAGCAATGGAAAACTTAAATCAACCCTTAGCTCTCTGATGGGTGCTGCAACTGGACAAAAAGCCCTGACATTTCTATGGTCCTTCCTTTGCTGCCACCGTCCCCAAATCAGGTTCTATTCACCCTCCTGCAGAGCTGCTGATCCTCTGTGCAGCTGGTTTTCTGCCCATGGAGATTTCCAGCAGCTCCAGTCCATAGTTCACCCTCTATTCCACCTCAGGCCAGCCAGGAAAGGCCTGCTTCTCCTTTGTTCAGGGAGCAGCCAGTGCTGGCTCCTTCCTTCTTGGAAGCTGGAGCCCCATTAGAGCCTTGCATGTATGCCTTTGCTTGGTTTCATTCTGATTGTTTCCGTGCCAGACGACTCCCAAGTCTCCAGTACACCATTGTCACAATAAAATCTGAATGCGTTAGTGTAACTGTCCATTTTCCTGACAGGTCTTCAGGGTAGCTTAAAACAAAAACGCTGTCTCGGAGTACCAGTGGCTGAAAGTCTAAGATCAGAGTGTTGGCACCCTCTGAGGCACCTGGATAGAGTCCATCCTTTCTCCCTCTTCTCCCTTTCCTCTCTCCCTTCTGTACTAGGGATGGAACTCCAGGGCCTTGTGCATAGTGGACAAGCACTCCATCGCCTCCTGCCTGTTCCATCAGCTGGCAGTGGCCTGCAATCTTTGATATGTCTTGGCTTGCAGAAACTTCAACCCGTCTACTCACAGTCTTCACATGGTCTCCGTCTTTAGAAGTCTGCTAGTCATGATGGGTTAGAGGTTACTCTGGAAACCTCATTTACACTTTGTTACTCTGAAAAAACCTGGGTTCTAAGTGAGGGCATGGTGTTGGGTTCTCAGAGTTTGAGGGAGGACATTATTCAGCATATAACAGAAACTTAGAGGAGATTTAAAATTTCAGCCTCCTGCTTTAGGGAAATGTGGATTAGGAAGGTAGTGATGTGAACAGCAGTCCCAGGAAGAATTCCTCTCCCAACACGGCCTGGGGGAGATGCTCAGAGGACTTTGTGAGAGGAAGCATGTACATCCCTGTGTCCTCATAAGTCAGATGGTTCATTTATTCAGTAAGTGTTCACTGAGGCCCATGGCATTTCAGGAAGTGAGTTAGACCTGCTGTATGATGTGTGAGGTTAATCTTGAAACCCCCCTCTTTACCGCCCCCCCCCCAAGCTATGAATGGATTCCGTCTAAAGATGGCAATCACCCAGAAGTCAGGACCATCCCACTCTTTGTCAATCTCCCCCATGGTGAGGATAAATTACACCTTGGGGCTTACGCTTTTTGGTTTATTCATTTAAGTTTTTCATATTTCCATTAATTTTTTTCTTCAAAAGTTGTTTGCCATTGCAGTAAAGTACAGTGATATATAAAGGAAAAAATAAGTCTCTCTGCACACTCAAAACTTGGCATGTGTCTTTCTGTGTTCCCCCTCCCAGCCACATGTGGTGTGGTTGTAGTTGTTGATGTCCTTTGCTTGTGTTAGCAGTGATAGTGGAACAGTGTCCTTCTTGCCTACCTGTCCTGCATGGTTCCCATAGCTGATGCTTCTGTGATCTCCTATAGTTTGGCATACAGGTTGATTCAGTTGGGGCCCTACTGGCCCATGACTATTAACTGTAAGACTGCATAGTAGCCTTGAATTCACTATGGATGAGGTTCTGGATTCATCCATTTTGATGTCTTTTCTGGGTTAAGCGATGTACCAGAAACTTGGACCTCTGCCGTCTTTCCCTCTTGAACCCATCATCTTATTCATTATCCCCTTTCCAGTGTCTGCCAGCCACCCTGGCCCCAGCCTTCAGCTGTGGCCTAGCTGAGCTCCTCTGCAGGATCTTCTACCCTGTGTCTCAGCCTATCTTGTGTTGACTTATCCCATTAAAGACCATCCCTTCAGCTGGGTGGCGGTGGCACATGTCTTTAATCTCAGCACTTGGGAGGCAGAGGCAGGTGGATCTCTCTGAGTTTGAGGCCAGCCTGATCTACAGAGTGAGATCCAGGACAGGCACCAAAGCTTCACAGAGAAACCCTATTTCCAAAAACCAAACAACAACAACAACAAAAAAAAAAGACCATTCCTTCCCTTGCCTCTGTCTTCTCCACCCAGGCTATGCCCTTACTGCAGTGTTTTCAAGCTGTATTTCAGTTCTTCTTAGCTTTACCCCTTCCCTGAAGTGTGCTTCTCATGTCGCAAAATCCTGACAGAAAAGCACCTAGTGCCTTTTGAGAGTTTGTCCTATGCTGTGGGGTGGGGTGTGTACTTGCAACACATGTGTGTGTGTTGGGGGGGTATGTGTGTTGTAGTGGTGTGTGTATGTGTTGTGTGCTGGAGAGTGTATGTGAATGCACGGATGAGCAAAAATGTTTCTTTGTGTGTGTCCATCCTCTCCCATTAACCTGGACTTCATCTCTTTGTCCCCTACAGTGAGGGTTCCCTATTTCATTGACTTGAAAAAACCACAGGATCAAGGTTTGAATCATACCTGCAATTACTACCTCCAGCCAGAGGATGATGTGACTATTGGCGTCTGGTGAGTGTCTGCAGCCCAGGCTGCAGGGTCGAGGCACTAGCTTCTTTGGCCTCTTCAGGAGGCTCCAAGGGCCCTGCTCAGCTCAGGCAGTGTCCTTGACGCTGGGCTCGGGGTACTGCTGATTGTTTTTATCTTCACCCATTCTTAAGGGCAAGGGCAGAGCTCAGCTAAATTTGATCCCAGTGGTGTAGAGTGAGATGGCACCACACTCTCTCCTGAGGTCTTTGAAACAGCAAAGGCTTTGTAACCACATTGTTTTTAGAGTCTTATTTCCAAGGTTTTTTGTTTTTAACCAAACAAACAGTCTAGAGACAAAAAGAATGTAAGCACACAACCGGGAATACAGGCTTGAATGTACTTCTTCAGAGAAGTGAAACATTACTACCTGTAGTACTTCTCAGGAACCTGTGAGAGGGATGTTTTCTTTCTTCTATAAATTTACACTGGATGTAAGCCCTGTGGCTTCTCCCTGGTTTCCTGGGATGTATTTTAATGACTCTTTCTGTAAGTGATGATTCCTGAACAACTGGGCCAGAGTTGACCAGCACTGCATCAGCATTTCTGCTTTCCCTTTGAAGCTGCTCTGAATAACTGCCCCTTTATCTTTGCTGGGTCTAGTTTTCTAGTTTTTGCCATAAAGTCCCTTTCTGCAGCCTTAGAAACCCACCGTGTATGTGAGCCGTTTGTAAATGAACCCAGTGAGTAGGCTGCCAGTGTGGATGAGGGGACCTTCAGATGCTCCGGTTGACAGTCTGTAGTAAAGAAGAGAGAACAAGAAGGGAGGCTCTTGTTCTCAGCAGAACTCTTGTGCAGGAGGAGTGTCATGGTGGTACTTAGGCAGAAAGCATGGACAGCACCTGTGTGCATTGTTAGGTTCCCACAAGAGTTAGAGGGATGGCCATGTAAATCTCAAGGTAGTGGACAGCCGCTGCTGCCCCTGCCTGTCCACCTAGACCATTCCATGACCTTGGGCCTAGGGAAGCAACAGGCTCCGCTCTTGACTGCCCTCACTACATCTCTTCAGATTTCCCCACCAGCTTCCGCAAAGGCCTGAGTGCAACCCAAGCCCCATTCCTAGCTACTAGCTCAGTGTCAGCTGCCCTCTGCCAACAGGTTGGAGGTGTGTACACTGGGCCTCTGCCAAGAGTTCCAAGATGGGATAGTCTGGCTTCTAGAAGAATGTCAGCTCCAAACATCTAAAATAGGCTACCTTCTTTCCCCCACTACTCCATCAATACTAAAGATTACCTAGGCTAGCTGAAAACTCCTAGAATCTAGCAATCTTTCTGCCACAGCCTCTCAGGTGTAAATAGCCGGGCGGTGGTGGCGCACGCCTTTAATCCCAGCATTTGAGAGGCAGAAGAAGGTGGATATCTTGGGTTTGAGGACAGCCAGGGCTATGCCGAGAAACCCTGTCTTGAAAAAACAGAGAGAGAGAGAGAGAGAGAGAGAGAGAGAGAGAGAGAGAGAGAGAGAGAGAACGAGAAAGAACAAGAACAAACTTAGCTACTTGATTGGTGTCTAGAATGAATTTGGTTAAGATTTTTAGAGGAAAAATAGACATCAATTTAGACCATCCCCAGTGATTAACAGTATTCATTTTAGCCTTTGTATATCTCTGAAGGAGAGTATGGCCAAATAGAATAGCAATATCTAAGAGCCTGGGTCAGCCTGGCTGATGGTGAATTTGTCCATGTATTTGTGGTTCTAGAATGCAGGAAAGTTCTATCTAGAAAGTTCTAGTTAATGCAGGATAGATCTCTTTCTTATCTGGAGAAAGGCCACCAGAACAAGCTGTTTGACCAACAAGAGGCCCTTTTGCTCTGTCTAAGGCTATCAGCCTCTGACCTTGCAGCTTTCATTTCTTGTTACTTATTTGAGGGATGAGAGAATATGCCACCTACCCGTTTGTCCACTTGTATGTAGATAGGAGCTCTGCTGCTTTCTGTCTCCATAGACCTTCATATAAGCGCCACTGTCTGGGCAGAAGGGACATCTGACTTTGCTTCCCTCTCTGCTTCTGTCTTCAGGCACACCATCCCCTCCATCTGGTGGAAAAATGCCCAAGGGAAGGACCAGATGTGGTATGAGGATGCTCTGGCTTCCAACCACCCCATCATTCTATACCTGCATGGGAATGCAGGCACCAGGTAAGCCCACACAGTGGTGTGACACGTATGTGGTACCCGGCCAGCTCTTTCCTAGGCTGGAAATGTATTAGCTTAGACTAGCTGAAGTGGGCCTGTGTTCTACATAATCAGGTTACTGACCTACTGCATTCGAGGGAAGCTTCTCCAGAACAATGGAAGGTAGCCTTCTTTTGGGGCCGGGAGAGTTTAGAGGCATCCCCATGTGCTGAGGACCAGTGGATCTACCCAGAGCTCCCTGGGAGATAGTGCTGAGCAGCAGCTTTGGAAGTTGAATTTAAATCTGGTGGAGAGGGGATGTGTCTCTGCCAGAGAGATTGAGCTCCTCCCGCGCCGTAGGGTGTTCCTTCTTCCTGCTTTGGGTCAAAGGGCACTGTGCCTGCTAGTGTGTCATTTAGGAGGCAGAGCTTCTCTTTAAAGAAGGGGTGGGGATGGCACTTGTTGGTGCCTCAGTCCACCTTGAGGAAAATGCTGACTCCCTTTCACCTCTCTGTGTTTGCCACCCCTGGTCTGAAGAGTGGCAGGCAAGTCTGTCTTAGCTGAGATAGCCCCAGGGTATAGACCTGGGCAGCGATAGAAAAAGGCAGGCACGCCCCTTCCCCCTCCCCGCCCCTTCCCCCTCCCCGCCCCTTCCCCCTCCCTGCCCCCAACTTCTAAAAAAGAGACAGAGAGTATTAAAAAGTGGCCAGAGGGGAAGCCAAAGGCTGAGCATGCATGGACGTGTCCTGGGCTGCCTGTGTGGCTGGCAGCTTTGACACAAGCAACATCAGTGTGTCCTGATGGGCTGTTGAAAAAGTACACACTTTGTCCATTTGGGCCTTTCTGTTTTACCTCAGATGCTTCTCATGAGTGGGTTTAATGCCTTGGACTTCAGGCTGGCTTAAACTGAATTTGCTCTTCCACCTAACAAGCTCATGCTCTTTTTACACCACAGCATGTTGTTCAGAAGGGGCAGGGGAGGCAGGGAGGTGCATTTTTCTAAGGAAAGCATTGTTTGAAAATTCTAGGGTCCCTTTTTCTATGCTTCTTTGGGTTGCCTGTGAGAGAGCCTGGAGGAGCCAGAAGGGAGGCAGCCTTCCCCAGCAGGGCAGTGTGAGGGTAGCTGTAGGTAGGTAGACCTTTTATAGGTAGAAACAGCGAGGAGAACAAGGTTTGAGTCTTTCTGGAGGGGAAGGCGGTCCTGGGTAGACATGTGCTGTGGAGCCGTACAGAGGGCATTGTACAAAGAACCCAGAAGCACAGCCCACGAGGCTGGTCTCTGTGCCAACAGCAGAATGTTTGACTACTGAGTCACACATGCTCTGCACAGTTTAGTCTGCTCTGTTGGGGACAAGCTGCAATAGGTTTCTCTTCTGCTTTTCAAAGACCAAGTAGCTATAAACAGCTCTTGTAGCCTCTTTCCATAAATGAGAAAATTGTAGTCGGTTGTGACACATGTTTCTGGCAGTCACATGTTAAATAAAAAGGACAAAGCTTTCCTGTAGCTATGTCTGAAAGGAATAGGGTGACATTCAGTGATTTACTGCGCCTTCCTACTCCCAGAGACAGCCTTTAGTGCCTGCATTCTGTCTAGACCTGTCTACACCCCATTTCTCAAAGGCTTTGGCTCGCTTACTGACACTCTTCTCTAGCTATGCCTCCCTCCCCAAGCAGGGTCCCATCAGTCTCGCAATCCTAGCTTTGATGTCTCTCAAAGGTGTAGTTTTCAGAGCTCTCAACCCCACTTTCTTTTTTCAGTCAATGGAGGGGGCTTGGGGTTTTTAGGGAAGCCAAAGATAACTAACTAAAAACATCTGGCAAGAGTTCTTTCTGGTCTGGAACATATTTCTTTGCATTTTTGTGCTGCAACAATGTATTGGTTTCTCTCTCACTCACTCATGTGTCCCTGCCATGGCATTCCCATTTACCAAATCCCTGAAATAGCCTCAGCCCTCATTATAAAAGAAGGAAAGTAGGTTTGAAGGATGAAGAGGGGAGTAAAAAAGGCCTGATAGTCTGCTGGGGAGCTAGCCGTTCTCTTATACTATGATGAGAGCCAAGGGTCTGCTGATGAAGGTCCAGCAGCTAGGTCCAGGGCTCACTTACCTGTGTCTAGGTATATCCCATATGTGTGTATGGCACATGCATGTGAAGAGATATCAGTGTAGCCTGATGAGGCAGCAGGCGGAAAGGTGCTCCCATGACCAGGGGTCTAGATAAGAAATGAGGGTCCAAGCCGGGCGGTGGTGGCGCACACCTTTAATCCCAGCACTCGGGAGGCAGAGCCAGGCGGATCTCTGTGAGTTTGAGGCCAGCCTGGGCTACCAAGTGAGTTCCAGGAGAGGCACAAAGCTACACAGAGAAACCCTGTCTCAAAAAACCAAAAAAAAAAAAAAAAAAAAAAAAAAAGAAATGAGGGTCCAAATAGGAAGGTACCTGGACAAGTTCCTTGGGGTACAGCTTCCATACTCATAGGTAGCCCTGGCCCTAGGAAGCTGGGGATGTCTGAGTGGCACAAGCAGGCGGGGTGGAGGTCTGTTGTGTTTCTTGAATCTGGAGCGGTAAGTGTTCATTCCTATGAAAAATTAGAGTACACACCATAATTAAGAAATATCCCTAAGATGCTGGAGAGAAGTTTGACACCACTTACAGGGACCAGAGAGTCATGTGTCTACCCTGGGTCCCTCTTTGAAATGGGGTTTGGGATCCCAGAGTTAAAATTAAAAAATATATACATGTATGTGTGCCTGCATGGGTTTATGTGCACTGTGTGCATGTGGGTGCTCACAGATGACAGATGGCAGAGGGCGTCGGCTCCCTTGGAACTGTAGTTACAAACAGTTGTGAGCTGCCTAAAGTGGGTGTTGGGAACAACCCAGGTCCTCTGCAAGAGCAGTAAGCATTCTTCACTACTGAGCCGTCTCTCTAGCCCTGGGATCCCAGACTCTCGTGGGTCATCCTGTGCCTCCCCTTGAGCAGGGGTGCTAACACCACTTCCTGTTTCCTTCCCTCTCCTGATGCAGAGGAGGTGACCACCGTGTGGAGCTGTACAAGGTGAGTGCTGAGGGCCCAACAGAGCAGTGCTGTTTGCTGCAGGCTGCTGGGGTAGAAGGGGTCGCTTGAACTGGCCGCTCGGAAAAGTCACCAGTCGTGGACATGCTGGGAGGGGAGGATGCTTGGCCAGTTCTCCCAGGGTTCTTCCATGGTGCTGCTTCTGGGGTGGGCTCCAGAACCAATGCATACATGAATTTGCTAATGAGATGAAAGGCATTTGCCATTGTTTTAAATGTGTGTTCCTCAAATATAGAAGTGCTCTGGGAGCTATCCTTATTGTAGGATCACCCTTGGGGTGTAGGGAGTGTAAAGGCAGATGGGATTTGAGTCAAGTTCCAGACAGGCTTTTTAGAAACCCCTGCAAGTAAATGTTCATGCCTTGGGCATGATATGGAATCCCTTTCTGTTTTGTAGTTGTGTGTGTGTGTGTGTGTGTGTGTGTGTGTGTGTGTGTGTGTGCTTACCATTGTGCAAATCAGAGGATAACTGTGAGAGTTGATTCTTTTCCTTGCACCATGTGAGACCTGGGTATCAAACTCGGATTATCAGGCTTTGCAGCAAGTGTCTTTACCTGTTGAACCATCCTGCCAGCCCTGTGGTTTTGTTCGTGCTCTCGGGTCTTGGAACCTTGGTACAGCATGCTTGGCCCACCTATGTCCGCTCTCCTCTCCTTAGAGAGTTGTCTGTATTAATAGGGCAGAGGAGAGTATACACAGATATGTGGACCTAGTGTGCTCTGGGTAGCGGGAAGTTTTTATTCCCTGGAGTAAACTGGATCAAGGCAGGAAAGGTGAGTGGCTGAGAAGTTAGCAGTTCCCTTGATGTTTCTGTAGTAGAAAAGAATCTCCTTGTCCAGGCCCACAAGGCTTTGAGTGCAGGCCAGGAGAGGACAGGATTCACCAGGCTGCCTAGGAAAGTACCATGTCTTCCTGAAGGTGGAATGCTAAGTGGTTCTAGGTGACAGTGGTGGCGTGGAAGTCTCTTTCATTGTTCTGGGCACACCCTAGCCAGTGTATTGGGCACTGCACATGAGTAATGATCTTAATGAGAATGGACAAGGACAGCTAGTAAGTCTGTAGGGATTTTTAAAAATAATAGAGAAATTCACCAAAATCAGAGAAATACTAGGTTGCAGGAAGGATTCTCAGATGAAATCTCTGAGGTCCACCATGCCACATTGACCTGCTGACAGTATCCGAGAGCTGTCTGGGAACTGTGGGAGCCGACCACTTGGCCATCTAAGCAGCAGCAGAAGAGGCACCCTTCCTGTGTCGCTCAGCCAGAGGAAGTTAGAACAATCTACCGCAGCAGGTCCAGGCAAGAGCTTCATGTCAGCAGTCTGTTAAGTTCCCACTGTATGCAAGACTCAGTACAGAACTCTGGATGAGTTTAGCAGGAAGCAAGCTGCTCAGTCCAAGACATGTTGCCAATGATGGATGTTTTTCACTTCACAGGTGCTGAGTTCCCTTGGTTACCATGTGGTCACCTTCGATTACAGAGGTGAGGGTCTTTTTGAATGTATCCCTCGAAAAACAAAACAAACAAACGAATGTGTCCAGGCATGCCCTCACTTCTGATTTTACATGATGGGCAGACTTGAGTGAGAGCTTGGAGCGAGGCGGACAGCCTGTTTGTACAATGCTGGGCCTGGAGGGCTGTGCTATGAGTAGGAGGGAGGGTAGTGGGTGTCTTGCTGTAGCTTCTGGGTGCTGACTTTCCTGTCAGTGCCTCTATAGTTTAAATACAGAAAAGACTCTTTTCTCCTTATTGGACTCAGATTGTCCCTGCAGCTGGGCATTAGACCCTAGCTTAGTAGCACAGCTAGTCTTGGAGAAATGATGAAAACTGGAAAAAGATCCATTGGGAACAGATCCCTCTGTCTTGATGGTCTTGATTCTTTCTTTTTGTCATTAGTCAGGGTCGCCACTGGGCAGACTGAGAATCCAGTTTGACGTGTGCTGTGAGCGTTCTGATTAATGAGCAGCAGAATTTCATTTTCAACAGTGAGCAACTGTTTTAAAGGAATATTCTTCCATAGAGTCCCTTGAAGAGCTCACGGGACAAAGGCTGCTTAGCTAGCTTGTTTGATTCTTCTGGAGGAGGGCAGTTATTCAGATGTCCTCGGGCCAAGGGATTGGGAAGGGATGGAAGCCACTGCCACCTGCAAGTAGGTTTACATTAGTTTTCTTTGGTTGATGTAATAAATTACCACAAAGCAAAGCAAATGTATTATCTTGTAGTTATGGTGATCAGAAATCTAAAATCTTTAGCAAACCCTGCGATAGAATTACGGTGTCTGTGGGCTTTGTTCTTCACTGACTTCTGGGGAGGGCCTAGCACTTGCCTTTCCTCGCTGCAGAGGCCACTACACTGTTTGGCTCATGGCTGTTTGGATCCTGGCATCTGACCTCTCTTTCTGTTATCAAAGTGTTTATGACTACTTGGGCTTTACTCAGATGATCTAACGTCACCCCAACTCAAGGCTGGCCCATTAGTGGCCTTCCTTCTTTCTGCAGCTTAACTCCCCTGGCATGAGGGTCACGTGTTTGCCAGTTCTGTGACTGAGATGTGGGCTTCTCCAGGAGTGGTTATTCTGCTGACTTCAGTGATGGCTTTCGATAAAGAAAGTTACATCAAGATGAATGTTCGGAGCCGGGCGGTGGTGGCACACGCCTTGAATCCCAGCACTCAGCCGATCTCTGAGTTTGAGGCCAGCCTGGTCTACAGAGGGAATTCCAGGATAGCCAGGGCTACACAGAGAAACCCTATCTCAAAACAAAACAAAGGATGAATGTTCTGGGCTCAGAAAAATTAAGTGAAGAGCTGGAAGGCCCTGCTCCCTTTCCTGCCTTCTTCCTTCTCCATGATGCGAAGGTTTTTGGAAACCTTCCTCCTCTGTGTGCTGAGACCCTAGGGTAATGAAGAGAACACCTCCTCCCTTCCGTGTTCTCTTCCTGTAGCCTATCAAGATATCTCCGGCATCTTCTCTTTCCAGGCCAGGTCCCTGCCTGTCTGTGTGGTGTGGGACCACCCCATTCCATCTCTGACCCGTCTCCTATTTCCTGTGACTGTCTCTCCTTCCTGTCTCCCACAGGATATCCTAAGCCTTTACCCATGTCCCTCCTCAGGCCTTCTTCCCTGGGCTTGGGAGGCTGACGTTATAATTAGAGGGGTTGCTTACACAGCAGAATTGTATCTCTGGACCTTGTGGTGTATTCAGGTCACGTGATGGTGACTCAGTGCTGAGCCACTAAAAAGGCAGTGGTGCTTGATCTTTGCTGGAGACCATGAGGAGAATCAGGAGAATCAGAGTTGCCTGAGGTGGGGAGGCTTCGCCTCCCTGCAGCTTCATGACTTCCTCCTCTCTGACCTGCTCCTTCTGTGGGCCCTGGCAGACTAGGCTCTCTTATCGGCCAGGCCCTCCTGAGTTTCAGTGCTGGCCTGTCAATAGAGCAGAGGAAAAACTAGGATGTTTATACCCGTGGGCAGGCACTAGCAAGACGTGTTAGAGGTTCTGATGTGTGTTTTGCTGACTCTGTTCTGTTAGTTACCAATCTGATGTGCATGTAGACTGACAGGAACCTCTGGTTTGTCGGCCAGCAGAAGTAGGAGAGCTTCACTTTCAGGCCCTCCTGCCAGTCTCCCTGCCGCCAGAGCTGGAGCAGGAAGGAGGGTACGGAAGTGGGTCTGCAGGGTTTACGGGGCAGCTTCTTCGTGGCTGCTTTAGTTTCACAAGCTGCCTTTCAATTTCTCTTTCTCAGGTTGGGGTGACTCAGTAGGAACACCATCGGAGCGTGGCATGACGTACGATGCACTCCACGTTTTTGACTGGATCAAAGCAAGAAGTGGTGACAACCCTGTGTATATCTGGGGCCATTCACTGGGCACTGGGTAAGAGCTCTCGGGCAGGAGGAAGGCGTAGTGAAGGCAGGCCTAATCTGTGACCTCTGAGCTTGTAGCGGCATCCATTCTTACAGTCTTGCTTCCTGGCCCTGTGGTAGGGGGTGAGGGAGTGGAGCACCATGAGGGACTAAGGAGACTGAATTTCTAGAACTATTCCTCAATTCAGAAGTGCCTTCGAACCAATATGGGCAGTGGAGATGACAGCCAGTGTTCCAGGGAGCTCCTGTCCCCCGAGCATCTTTGGAGTACCACTAGAACACCTAGACTACTGTGTCAGGTGTGGGCTAGTGTGTGTTTACCAACCACTGAGTCCAAGACCACTATGTAGAGATGTTTGGAAGCCTCTTTGTCACGTTGTCATGTTCAGCTCAGCAGGGCGAATCAAGAAGAAAGATGTGTGGTTAACCTGGATTCTGCTCAGCAAGGGCCCAGATGTTCTTAAAAGAGCCTTGGACCTCAACCTTCCTGATACCTTTCCCTACAGGCATACTGGCTCAGCTCTTTCTTAGCCCTTTTCCCTCACTTGGGTGGCATCCTGCAGGCCAGGGTTACCTGTCCTTCATGGGGAGAGGGAGGCTGCCCCATTGAAGGATACTGGCCATCTCTGCAGAGTATCTGCCAGGTGTTACCGAAGCCAGCAGAGGTCACAGGACAGTAGCACTTGTCATCCACCCGAGTGCCAGCTGAAGGGAGGGGGCAGGGAACCTGTGGGAGACTTCCTGGAGAGAGATCACATGCCTGAGGACACCTTTTAAGAAGGGTCAACTAAGCTGGGCGGTGGTGGCGCACGCCTTTAATCCCAGCACTCGGGAGGCAGAGCCAGGCGGATCTCTGTGAGTTCGAGGCCGGCCTGGGCTACCAAGTGAGTTCCAGGACAGGCGCAAAGCTACACAGAGAAACCCTGTCTCGAAAAACCAAAGAAAAAAAAAAAGAAGGGTCAACTGATGTCTCACCTTGTTTCGATCACTTACCCTGGAGCCCCAAGTTAACTTCAGGTGGGATTCTCTGGGCCCTTTCCAGGATCAGTGCAGTCTAATCTAGAAGAATTTGCGACGTAATTCAGCTGAACTCTGTTCTTTTCTTCCCAGAGTGGCAACAAATCTGGTACGGCGCCTCTGTGAGCGAGGTGAGGGAGCCAGGCGCTGAGGCTGGGCACCTTGTTGTACATGTTAGTGGTCCAGCCCCTGCTACACGTTCTTGCCAAGCAAGTTCTAACTGGCAGGCAGCACGGTGATGCATGAGCTGACCATCAAGGGTGGGGCCCCAGGGGTGCTCAGTTTACCCAACCTGCCCTCCCAATAGGATCCTCAAAAGTCATCTGGGGCCCCTTGGGGGCAGGGGTTGATGGTGGTGAGAGGCCCGCAGAACTGGGTCCCTGGGCTCCCTGTCCTGTCCAAGCTCCTTAGCCACCCAGTCCCACTAGCTCTATCACTTCTTACCCTCATCTGCTCTCTCTGTTTGCTTATGTAGAGACGCCACCAGATGCCCTTATATTGGAGTCTCCGTTCACAAATATCCGGGAAGAAGCAAAGAGTCATCCATTTTCAGTGGCAAGTACATGATTTTATGAAAACTTATTTTCATTATTGATAAAATTGCTATGAAAATAAGAGCAAGTAGACAATGAAAATAGTTATTGTAAAGAATAGTTTGACGTTACTAAAGGACTCTCAGTTCTAGGCACTGGCCTGCCCATAGAGCTGCCAGAAAGGGGGACAGCTTTCAGCCAGGGACACTGGGACTACAGGGGGCCTTGGCCCTGGGGCCTCATGGTGTAGCCAGTACCCATGTGGCTTCACTGCACACCTAATCTCACAGTATCACTGTTCACTTGGTGCTGTGGGAGGCTGCAGACTATCTCCTTCCATGGGGTGGAGCCTACACTTTGGGTACTAGAGGAGGATTGGAACCCAGGCTCTGTGCACAGGAGAATATAGGCTGGACCTATTATTGTTTTCATTAGATTTCCCAGCAATGTCTCAGATTAAAGCCCAGGTAATCCTTGCTGGGGACTCTAGGGTGGGTCAGTCCCCATCTTTCCCTCTTCAGGTGGGATCCATCTTTTTTCTGGCCTGCCCTCCCACCTTCCCACTTCAGCTCCTGACCAGTGTGTGTTATGGAGTCTCTATGTTGACATGCTCTCATGCTACCACCTGTGGGCCACAGCACCCCTTTATTTTCTCTCATATCATTGGTATTGCTTTTTTTTCTGACATTTTGTGAGGAAGCCAGCTTTTGATCCCTATTTCCTTGGTGGGTAGTGGTCTTCTGTCTGTGGGGAGTCCAGTTTCTGAGCAGGATTCTGGTTGTACCTGAGGTGTGGAAGCCCCATCTGATCAAAGCCAAGACAAAGCTGGGAATGAATGGAAGCTACACATCCGCCTAACTACCTGAACCTAAACTGCCAGAACTCCTGGCCTTCCCTCTGCACAGCTATCTTAATCCTTCTGAAAAATGCTTTCCGTCTTGTGTTCAGATATATCGATACTTCCCTGGCTTTGACTGGTTCTTCCTCGATCCCATTACAAGCAGTGGAATTAAGTTTGCAAACGACGAAAAGTGAGTATTGTGGTCAAGTGAGTAGGAAGACACAGGGGTTGCCCGCATGGCTCACTGAAGTCCTGTTAGCCTGACAGAGTGGGGTTCAGAAGACTTGTGGCTGATCTCTAAGAAAGTATCTTTTGAAAGGGAAAATCAAGTGGAGCTTTGTATTAGAAATGAGAAAAGCATTGAGATGGCAAGGCAGACAGGCATGTGCATGCCACGGTTTGTGTACGGAGCCAGAGTCTCAGGAGTCCGTTTTCTCTGTCCGCCTTGTTAGGCAGGTTCTCTTGCTGTTTCTGCCATGCTGCACACTCTAGGCTAGCTGACCCGCAAGGTTCTGGGCCATTCTCCTGCCTCTGTCTCCTGTTTTACTCACTTCAGGAGTGCTGGGATTTTAGACGCCTGCCATCACATTGATCTTTTTTAACACATACTCCAGAAATCCAATTAGTTTGTCAGGCTTGCACAGTGAATGCTTTTACCCACTGAACAAGTAGATAATGACAATAGTCATTATAAAAGGTCCAGCCTTCTCACTAGCACAGAAATAAAGAATTTTCAAAGATGAATAGCACATTTTGTCCATATAATTCTTTTCTTCAGTCTTGAAACCACGAACGACTCCTGAATAGACATGAAAGCAGTATTTAAATTTAACAGTGAACACATTGAAATAGAGGTTTATACATAAAGTAGTTTTCCTTCAAGTACGTATTTTTGTTCTAAAAATTAAAATGTACCAGATTAAAATTTCAGTAAACCATTACAAACAAAACCCCTTGCTTAATTATTGCCATTGTAGATCTTAAAGGAAAGTTATCTGTATAAGGCAAATTTCTTTAAAAACAGGTGGACCTGGGAAGCTACCTTTGGCTGCAACTCTCCCACAAAGATAGATAGCATATGTGTAGCTGCAGGACCATACACCAATAAACCCTTAACCTTCACATCAGCCTCACCTATGGATGGGGCCTTCCTCAGCTCAGACGGGCAGTTTCTGTACCAAGGACTTGCCACTTTCTCCAGGGGCTCAGGTTGAAGGAACCAGCTCATCAGATGTTCCACCGTCAGTCAGGGAGACAGCTTAGTCAGTGAAATGCTTGTCTTGCAAGCATAAAGACCTGGGGTTAAGCTCCAGAACCCCGTTAAAAAGCCAGACAAGATGGTACGTGTTTGTAATCCTAGTGTTAGGAAGGCAGAGACAGGCTTCCGTGGGGCTCTCTGGCCAGCCAGCCTAGCCCTACTTGCTGAATTATAGGTCAGTGAGAGATCCTGCTTCAAAACAAAAGGTAGCTGGGCACCTGAGGATGATGTCCAAGATTATCCTCTGGCCTTTACCTACACATGCATACGTGTGTGGGTATATACACAAGAAACGTTCTACCACTGAGTCATGTGTGTGCTGGGTCCACGAGTGGGAGGCTGTTTGGGTAGCAGGCTGTCTCAAGGCTTGGTCACGCTCTGTGTGCTAGGATGGCACTGTGCTGCCCTCGGGGAATGCACACATCTGCTGGGGTGGTCCTGTCCAGTCTTGTCAGCTCGTCTTTCTACTATGGCTTGTGGAAGAACTCTGGCTCTGTTGGACCTATTGTCCCATTTACCATCAAAGGTTCAAAGTTAGAGTGCCTTAAATGTTATCAGTTACACCAGAGATTAAATAGAGTACTGATTCTTTTAACCAACAGATTCATACTAACATGAACTTGCAGTAAGCCTCTTAGAAGACTTAAGTATTCCCACTTACAAAGATTGTCTTTTTAACTTTTAATACATCTACTGGCAAATATAATGGTTTTCAGTTTTCATAAAATACACAGGGGTCAGATGTTGGGGAGTAAAATGAACTCTGGAATACATACTGATTTTTTGTTTTTTGTTTGTTTGTTTGTTTGTTTGTTTTTTGAGACAGGATTTCTCTGTGTAGTTTTGGAACATATCCCAGAACTCACTCTGTAGACTAGGCTGGCCTTGACCACCGGCCTTTGCCTCTTGAGTGTACATACTGATTTAAAAAACGGAACAAAACAAAACCCTGAGAAGTTATTTCTTAGCTCTATAGTAAAAAGAAACCCTATTACATCCAGACTGTTAAGCACCAAGGCAGAACACACCATAAACTCAGACCCCTGCCAGGGTGAGGGTGCAGGTGACCCCTCTTTGGTCTCCACCTAGCCTTTTCTCCCACAGTGTGAAGCACATCTCCTGTCCTCTGCTCATCTTGCACGCTGAGGATGACCCAGTTGTGCCCTTTCATCTTGGCAAAAAGGTAGGTGCTGTGTGACTCTGCCCCGGTGCAGTGGGTGCCACTGGCCCCACGTGTGGATCAGGTTGGGCATGCAAGGTAGGGTGTAATGGAGTGGGTTCAGGTCACACTAGTCTGCATCTTCTCCAGGTGCTTGACAGCCTATGAGGTCTGATGTCAGGGTCAAGAGCAGACGGCTGTTGTATCCACCAGAAACTATGACAAACAAGCATTAGAACCCAGGCTGCCATGAGAGGACCGAGGGGACAACACCCGGCCCAGCTGGCAGAACTGATGTGAAGATAGCCAGTCTGTCTTCTTGCCTATGGAGATAAACTGCAAGGACATTGCACTTGTTTCTACTAAATCTGCTTTGACTTTGCTGCTAGGAAGCTAGATTAGATTTGTGGAGGGGAATAAAAGTGGAATAAAGAATACCATGTGGGTCCTTGGCATATGAGCAGGTGAGCCTAGAGGAGTGCATGCCGTGCCTCGCCAGCCTAGGACTTGGCCTAGGACTCACTTTGAGCAGGCTTTATAAAGTACACAGACGATGAAGCCATTCTGAGAGTGCGAACTGCCCAGCAATGCACCTCTGGTGCATGGAGCTGAGGTGGGATTCCATTGCCTCTGCCATTGGAGCCGCCCCCACTTAGCCGTTCCTCAGAGGAAGAGCACTCTGGAGGTATAAGGGCAAAAAAGGGGCTTAAGAAGTAGGCCTGCCTAGTGTTTGGCCCATTAGCCCGGACTCGGGCTTCTTGGACCCTGGCTGTTGCGGGCTGTAATGACAAAAGCAGTGTCCATGGGCACTTGTGCTGTGCTCTGGAGGAAGCACCCAGTCTTTATTGTGAGAGGTCTCCACTGGGCTCTGGGCTGATTCATCCCTCCCTCTCACCAGCTGTATAACATTGCTGCACCATCTCGAAGCTTCCGAGACTTCAAAGTTCAGTTTGTCCCCTTTCACTCAGACCTTGGCTACAGACATAAGTACATCTACAAGAGCCCTGAGCTCCCACGGATACTGAGGTGAGACATTCTCTCCCAACCCATGCGCCTCTCCTGGATAGTGACGCCTCCACAACTAGCTGTGCAGCAGATAGATGGCCACCACTGAAGCCATTTGAGGCGCTCAGTGGCCTGCCACAGTCACGGTGATTCAGGAGCCTCCCACTAACATCACAAAGGAGTTACCAAGTATGTTTCACTTCCTTCTGGATAATTCTTATTAGGTGGGGTCTATGTCTCCCCGAACACATTGTACAGACCCACATGAACATGTATAGGGAGTACCTAACACAGTGTACACATGCACCATCCTCACTCACAGACTGCCGTGTGTGTATAGGAGTGTGTGAACATCCTAAAGGCCTCTCAGTGTGCATATGTACCACTCCCGGTACACAGAAATGTACAGGAGTACTCAGACACAGCTTCCTGAAAGGAGGACATGTTTCTGGCTACTGCACACTAATCATATTCTTGGACAGAATGTAGGCTGCAGCCCAGAAAGCCAAAGGCCCCCATCTGGCCTGGGCCCAGAGCCCAAGTATGAATGTGGAACAAGAAGGAGCCGAGTTTCAAATGACGGGCCCTGCCTCTCATGCATGCCTATCCTCCATGCTATGAAGATTTCCCCATATCATCACCTAGTGACCCAGGTTCCACCCACCACCGCTCACAGCAGCCCTGGTGACAAGCGTAACCCTCCCTGCACACCAAGGAGAGGGTGCATACTTGGGCTGCTGTGTAGCACATGACCCAGGGCACTGGGCCCGTGGAGAGCCCTGTTGCTGCTGAGTGTGACAGTTCTGCTGTTTGTGCTGGTAAGCTTGAGAAGTGGGTTAGAGGCCAGTTACTGCCAACCTGTGACTAAAACTGGTTCCATAGATTGTCTCCCAAAGAGCAATAGCCTGTGTCAAATTGTAGTCTACATTCTAGCTCCTTTGAGAATTCCAGGGGCAAAAGTACATTTAGTAAAGGATTCCTTGCCATTTGGGACTGACATCTTTTCCCCTCACAGTAAAAGGGAATATGGCAGAAAATTTCAACTGACTATGGAGCCCCAAAGCCTAACTTTGTCTCTACTCCGCACTGGGATTTGACCTGGGGGCTGAGCTGCAGTGCCCCGTCTGCTCCCGGGGGCTCACTCTTGTCAGGCAGTCTGCTCCCCCAGTTCTTTGCCGCCTCCACCACCTAAAACAGCCACTTGAGGATTGTGGGGAGTGGGATCTCGGGTCCACGCACAGTTCGGTTCATGCGCTTGTCCTTTTCTGGTCTAGGGAATTCCTAGGGAAGTCGGAAGCGGAGCGCCAGCACTGAGACTGGCCGTGAAGGAGCATGCAGACCCACCTCCTTCCCTTCTTCCCCAGCCAGCGGTCTGGCACCAGGAGCCCAGGGTGCCACCGCCTGCGGTGCTCAGGAGCCCAGGGTGCACCTGGAAAGAGGACTGGACACGGCGGGCAGAGGCTCCGCACATGCATCTGTGAGGAAGACGTGATGGCAGGCAGGCGGCCCCTTGGTGGCCACCCTACCTGAGCTCCTTTTGGAACGGTTTACTGACAACAGGTGGACCCTATATGCCTTGCGCTGGATATAGGGAATCTGGGAGGGGCCCAGGACCACTCCAGGATCTCTGGCACCACCGCTTAAAAGATGGGGAAATGGTTCTTCCTGCCCTTCCTGGAGTACATGGAATGGACTCTGGGTGGCTTGGTTTGTCCCCTTCAGCTCGCCTACCTGCTTGCCTGCCTTAGCTGACCCTGCCTCTCCTGGCATCTGCTCACCCACAGTAAGGGGCACCTGGATCTGCACTTCCTTCCATTCTGCCCACCTGTCTGTCATCTAACCTGGCTGTAGACTGAGCATTTATTTAAGAATAAAATCTTGGTGGTGGTCTATTTGTCATTCTTCTCTACAAAGCAGGAGTTATCGTTGCCTCCTCCACTGTCGCAGGCGCATCCCCACAGGAAGTACAAGGGCTGCTCCCAGCTCACAGGCACCGAGGTCGACTGATGGGAGGCACACCTTTTCCATCTCTGCTGGGTAGCCTTTTCCTCCAAGGCAGGCCTAGCCAGAGGCTGCACCACCACACGTTATCTGAGCACCGGCACTTCTGGCAAACAAGCACTGCCCTTGCAGAGGATAGGCGCTCCATAACCTGGACTTGGAAATGTGCCAGACATATTTCACCATGTGAAATCAAGATCAAGGTTGTCTCAATCAAGTCTTTACAGACCAAGCAGGTCTGAGAAGTGTCCAAGCTTAGCAAGAACTGGCATGAGGAGCAGCTATGGTCATGTACATGCACTTGAGTATAAGTATCTCCCCCACATCTGCATCCTCTAGATGCAAGATCCTCTGGGTGCAAGTGCACTGAGGACCCAGCCTTTCCTGATGGTGGACTTTCTCCCCGGTCCTCAAACTGTAGAACTTTACATCTCTGTTCTCCAAGGTCAGAGGCCTAGCACTAGGGGTGAGTTTAGCTGGAGGACCCAGGACTGGAACTTTATACTCACCCTTTCCAAAGCACCATAGAGCTCTCTCAGTGATTTTCAGGACATGGGAAACAAACCTTCCCTACATCACTCTAGAACCAGGGATTTAGCCTTACTAAAGCCAGCCTGTGACAAGAACACCTAGCTTCTGTCTCTTGGCCTGTAGCTAGGTGTACCCATCTTATGTTACCCATCTACAGTTCATGGTCAACAGGGCATGGCCATCAGGGAGCCCTTGGCTTCATTGTGTAACTGGATGGCAGCAACCTGGGCTTCATCACAGAGGGACAACTATGGCCTGTTCTGTGTGGTGCCTACCCCAGGCTTACATCCTCCAGCCTCCCCTGGGAGTTACCCGACACTCTATGTTGTGATAGAAACACAGATACCACATTGGCCAACCATGGGCATAGATGTTTAATCCATTTCTCACACAAGGAGGTAACAGCAAGTAGTGGAGTGATGGTCATGTGTCGTGGCTTCAGGGACCTCATGCATAAGGCCACCACACAGGGCAGCCGATGACCAGCCCTAGAACCTGTCCACCCCACAAGCTACCACAGTGGCTCCGGTGAATTGAGTACTGAAAGCAGACACTTCCCAGCCAATGCTGCTGGCGTGAGGGAAGTGAGGGGGTCCCCTGCCGACCCCCAGCCAGTTACAGCAATGCAAGGTGGCAGAAGCCCCTGGAGAGGAGAGACCCACATAGTTTCTCTGATAAGCCACTCTCCTTTGGGCATCACTTAAAGCAGGTTCTGCCCTCAGGGAGGAGCATGGCTCCCTATAGTCAGAGGGGTGGGGGTGCTCAACCTCTCTTCCTCACTAGGCTGCTGTAGCAAAGTGGAAACTGGGCTTCTTTGGGCCCACGGGCCCTTTGTCCAGACTTGGCTGCTGGAAATGGAGGCAGAATGGTACCTGGTCTTTGTGCAATCAACAGGAAATGCACCTCAGGACATGGACAGAATGTTAGGGGGCCTCAGAGCCACTGCCCAGGGCCTCAGGACAAGCAGCTGACTCTTCAGCCAGGCAGACTATCCCCCAAGTAGCCAACACCTGACACCAAACTGACCTAGTACAATGTTTACTTGCTGAAAAAGAAAAAGGCTTTAGCTAGTTTCAGTTCCTCATGAAGTGTTATTTCCTGTTGAAAAAGCGAAACACCAAGCTAACTGTGGAATTGCCAGTCCTTAACCAAGGCCTCAGATATGGGACACAGGTCCCTCTTCAGTGCTGCTCTCCTGAAGTCCTGGGTTCGACATGACATCCACATGGTTCCACAGATGGCTACAGAGGCGTGGCCTACATGGATCAACAAGCCATATCCCCAGTATAGCCAAGGGCAGAGGGCAGAAAGCTGTGAGCATGAAGCCTGAGGAAATGATTCTACCCAGCAGGGCCAAGGAGGCCACATACTGGTCTTGACCCTGGCTTACAGCTAGTGAGCCAGCTACCGGTAAAACACAGAGATAAAGGCTTCATCACAGATCCCTACACAGACTCCAAATGCAAAGGTTCAGAACTAAAGACTTAAGCTCCCTCCGCTATGTGCAGGGTTTCAGGGGCTCAGCTCCACTCCCTCCCTGCTCATCCTCTGTGGGGACCATCTCTGCCCATCTGTGCTGTGAACTCTGCAAGAGTTCTTTTGCAAGAAACCAGGAGGATGCCACACACTCCTTTATATCCAGGTCCTCAAAACCATCCCCATGGCCCCTCCTGGAAACACAGCACATCAAAGGCTGGGACCAGCGGCTGCTTGCAGTGCCCAGAGACTGGCATGGGCATGGAGTCAGCCAAACAAGCCGCTGGTCTCACTGCGTGGGGTCATTAATCCTTGGGGAGGTTGGGGGGTGGGATCTGCAGGTCGGAGGGCTCTACGCCCCAGATCTCCCGTGCGTACTCAGTGATGGTCCTGTCACTGGAGAACTTGCCAGAGCAGGCAATATTCCTGATCACCTTCTTGGTCCACTCCTTGGAATTCTGTCAGAGAAAGAAGAGATGATTAACTTTCGGCAGAGCTAAGGGGTCCTAGGAGAGCCCAAGCTTCTGGAACAAGAGGACTGTTAACAGATTAGCTCTAAGCCTTGGGACTGCCTGGTGACAGATGAGACTGCCACCATGTGCTCAGAGAAGAGGGGCCCTCACTGGCCAGAAGAGTGACATTAGACATAAGGGACCAGGAGCTTAAGACGGGGTCACTGTCCTGTCCTCAAAAGGCTCCTAGGCATGGCCCACAACATTAAGCAAGGAGCACAACCAGGTAAACAACCACCACAGGCAGACAAATGTCCAAAAGTGACCAAACACTCTCTTCTAAGACTTCAGCCCCATTACAACTTCCTCTGAACTTCACAACTGCCCCCAGACTTCAATGGAAGGGGCCTTCTAAGGAAGGGCTTGACTCCTGTGGGCCAGCCCCTCTGGAGTCTAGTCTCGGGTATCAGGAGAGGTTTTCCCCATGACACCTAGTGACAGGGCAGCTGACCTAGACGCAGCAGGCTGGATATACTGATAACAAACCACCCCACCCCTCTGGTCTGACTGAGAAATGGTCCAACCCAACAGGTCCGCACAGACCCATCCAGCCACATCCTACCCATCTTAATGGCCCACAAACCTTACCCGGTAGAGATGGTCCACCTGGGCCTGGCACTGTATGTAGGCTTCATAGTCTGCAAACACCTTGAACCTGAAATAGTAATAGGAGGCTGGGTCAGGGCAGCAGGTACAGTGGGTGAGAAGCCCTGCCTGGAACATCCTGTGATATTTCCCAGAGGACAGTCTCCCAGCCAGATCAGGAACGGCCCAGGTCATGTCCTCTCATATCTTCCCAGCTATATTGGGAGGCCAAGGTGGAGACTACCCTGCTTGTGGATGCACCAGGTCCACATGGCCACAGGCTTCTCTGGGAGTCCTTACGTTTTGGGGGTGCTTTTTAGGAAGTCTGGTTTCAACCCAACATTTCTTTTAAGGAAACTGTCATTTCCAAAACAGGTGTTGAAAATGTACATGCCTAGAGACAACTGCAGACCCAGAGCAGCAGGTCCATAGTGCATTGTATTTGACTATCAAATTAGAGGTATGATTCACTGTTTAAAAAGGCCCTCCTTCATCACAGGCCCCAACTGGGTCCTACTCCATGCTGGACACATGGGTGGAGCCATGATCTAGTCTGACTGAGGCCAATGCATGGCACAGTCTTCATAGAACAAAGACAAGTTAACCAGAGGCAACTGAAGATGGAAAAGTTAATACTGGATTCAACTTCTACCAGCAGGGAAAGCACTACCCTGAGGCACCAATGTCTTTACAGACTTGTAACTAGGTTGGTTGTACCCATACCAGGTGTAAATGATAGGATACCTCAACAAAATACTGAGTACATTCTAAGCTTGTGATGCAGCAAGTTGAGTCCATTTTAACCAGAGAATGTCCATGTAGGCTAACACTTGCCATGGACCCATACCCTCCCTGCCACCACTCTGCAAGCTCTAGGCTGTCCTGCCTGCACTCCTGAGCACCCTCTGCAACAGCCCTAGGACACAGCTCCCCTTCTGGACAGGGTGGTGCTGCTGGCTGCCACCCATGACCCAGGGTCCCAAGGCACCACTAGAGGCCACTGCAGACTGGCCCTGGTTTGGCTGTGACTGGCTGGGGTAAGGTCTCCTGAGCTGAGGTGGAGAGGGGAGATCCTAAAAACACAGGCAGGCCTTACACTCCTCACAACATGGAGTTTTTAGCGCACCAGACGAATCCAACTATCTCAATGGTGGGGAGTGGGTGGCCAACATGGAAAGACAAAGTAATAGGATTTGTGTGCTACCTGTCATGGTACATCAGCATGTTGACCACATCCTTGAAGCAGTCTGGATCTTTGGGAGAAAAGAAGCCGCTGCTGATCTGGTCCACAGCCTGTCTCAGCTCAGGCAGACGCTCATAGAATTCTCTGGCATTGTACCTAGGGGAGATAAACTCACTTAGCACTAGGCACCCCAGGCAAGCAGCCTCAAAGACAGTTGGTGGGACCAATTTATGCTTGACCCAGACTCTACCCTGTGGCAACCTTCCCTGGTGGCTGAGGGCATCAGCCACTGACTCCATGTGGTTCCCTTGAGAGGCAGCTGGTTAGACAAACTCAATCCCTGCTCTCTTCACTGTTCGGAGAAATGTTACCAGGATACGTGTATTACACACAAGGCTCCCTTTATCTTTCTGGTAGAGAATACAGAGCCCAGCACAAGCTTACCACTCCAAAAAATCCTGGCTAGGGTTCTGAAACAACCAAAGGACACTCTGAGAGACATGATGCCTGGGAGGGTCACTGGCTGGACCGTAGAACGAAGGAATAAAGCCAGACAGGATGACATAAAGCTAGCCGTGACTCACCAAGAAGCCTGAGAGGACAGTGAGGGACATGCAGAGCTGAGAGGACACATGAATTGCTGGGAGAGAAACTGAGACACCCTAAACAAACACATGAGCTCTTGGGGTGACAGGACAGCTTGACCTCAGTGACTCCCCAGGAGCTTTGAAAAGCAATTAGACTACACTGCCTTTTAAATTTGGAGGCCAGGATCCCTCATCAATGCCAAGGTCAGGAAAAGCAGCTGTTTTCAGATCAGAAATGGGGATACATGATGACCCCAGCCACCAAGGGCAAGAAAGGGCAATGCAACATGGCCTTTCATGACAGTGTGTCACTGGGAGGCTGCACCACCCACAGGAAGATGTAAACAGTGGGGAACTGGGAGAGTGGGAGACAGATGCTCTCTGTACTGTTGGAGATTCTCTGCATTCCATTTCAAAATGGAAAGGTCTGTGGACTGTGCCCTGAGTGGGATGTCCCTCCCTCTAGGAGGAGACCTGTAGCCAGGGCTTCAGCTGACGGGAGGGTGCTTGTCACGGGGACATGAAGGCGCAGCCAGCTTCCTACCCCAGCGGCCTCCTTGAGACCTCATGTTTTGTGCTTATGAATGGACTCCGTCTGAGCACTCAGTCCCTGACCCTTGCCCTGCTTCAGCTTCCTACAGGCCACCTCTCACAGCCCCTCCCCAGAGCTGCCACACACATCCCGACAGGAAGGGAAGGGACACATACCCTTTCCGGTCCAGGGCCTCAACATCCTCCACTCGCATACCAAAGATGAAGAGGTTCTCCTCCCCGGCCTCCTCGGCCATCTCCACGTTGGCACCGTCCATGGTGCCGATGGTCAGAGCGCCATTGAGCATGAACTTCATGTTGCCAGTGCCCGAGGCCTCGGTGCCCGCAGTGGAGATCTGCTGTGACAGGTCAGCGGCTGGAATCACTGCAGGGAGGGACAGACAGACAGACAGGATGGCAGCTCAGCCCAGGAGGCAGCTTGTCTCTGTGGAGGGTGATCCCTGGATAGGAATCATAGTCCTGAAGCCATTGAGCTCACTGCCAGAGGAGGAGACTGACCCCAGAGCAGCCACCTGAATTTTCCAGACTCCTCCTCTGAACCAGGTCAGCTAAGGCGGAAGGTCTAAGATGGAGACCCTTGAGGAGAATCCTCACAGTGGCATGGGATTTTTGTTCTGGAATTTTCCTCTTATTTTTTTGTTTTTTGAGACAGGGCTTCTCTGTGTAGACTCAGCTGTCCTGGAACTTACTCTGTAGACCAGGCTGGCCTCAAATTCACAGAGATCTGCTTGTCTCTGCTTCCCGGGTGCTGGGATTAAAGGCGTGTGCCACCACCACCCCGTCCTTACTTTTAATTTCTAAAAATGTGTATGTATGCCTTTTTTTTTTTTTTTTTTTTTTTTTTTTTTGGTTTTTTGAGACAGGGTTTCTCTGTGTAGCTTTGCGCCTTTTCCTGGATCTCGCTCTGTAGACCAGGCTGGCCTCGAACTCACAGAGATCCACCTGCCTCTGCCTCCCGAGTGCTGGGATTAAAGGCGTGCGCCACCACCGCCCGGCATGTATGCTTTTCCTATACATGTTTATGTACTTCCTGCATGCCTGGTGCCCACAGAAGCCTGAAGAGGGCTTTGGATCCCCTGAATTAGAGTTACAGATGGTTGTGAGCCACCATGTGGGTGCTGGGAACCAAACACAGATCCCTTGGAAGATCGGGCAGTGCTTTTAACCGCTGAGCCATCTTGACAGCCAGTTCTGGGATTTTCTAGGAACCATGCCAATCAATCAAGTTCAGTGGGAGGACTGGGTCCTGGTTTACCGACATTGCAGATACTTCTTCCTCTTGACACTGGTGTCTTATTCAGTTATAACACACTCCTGATTAGCCTGAGGAGGACTTAGATCCTGCAGAGCCAGAAGATGGGGAAGGCTGAGTCCAAGCTTGAGGTTCAGAGCATGGGAGGTAATTCATGTGCACAGGGGCACATGCAGGCAGCCAAATACCACAACCTCTTCAGGCTTCCTGTATTTATGATGTAGCAGGCAAGAAGTGATATCCTTAGGGATGGGTCACTGCCCCAGGTCCTAACCTGGCTGGACACCTCATCTCAGCATCTACAGCTAAAGCCAGAGCTCAATTCAGCAGACAGCAGAACCTCAAAAGAGGAAAGGCCCAGGGTCAGGCATCTACAGCCCCCAGACCCCACAGTCCAGCTGATGGCAGCTGTATGCTTCCTAACAAGTCCAAGGAGCCAGAGAGAAAGTGGGGGCAGACCCCGCCTGAAGCCCAGACTGGTGCCCTGTGGCCGATTCTGTAGATGAGGTGGAGCCAAAGGGTCTCAAAAATAAAGGTGAAGAGAGTCGCAGGCAGAAAGGGCACAAGATGCTTTGGTGGTAAGTCCCGCCAGGGTTCCCAGCCACCACCTGGGCGAAGTCCAGTTCCTTGAGCCCACCAAGGGACGTCAAGCATCAAGTGCACCCAGCAGAGGTGGGAGCAACAATAGCATGGCCACGACAGCTGGACCAAGGACCAGGCCGTGGAGGAGTCTGAGCTCACAGGGAAGTGAGCAGGCCAGGCTCCAGGGCTTACAGCCACAGTCTAGAAAGCAGCACTATGTAGCTGGACATGCGGGCATCTGACCTCACTGGCAGAAAGGGAATGGGAAGCCCAGGCTCAGACTCCTTGTCATCCATCTGATTTAAAAACATGTTTCCTAGCAAGAAAGACTACGTCAGTGAAGATCCTCATCTCTTAGGAGAGGTCCCCAGTGACAGCCTAAGTGGACAGCCCCAGACCAAACTCAGAAACCAATGCCAGCGGTGCTGGTACATCACAAATGAGCAGTGCATCTCAGAGGAAGTGGCAGTGAGGAGGACTATGGGGGAGAAGAGACGTGTGAGGATGGGGTTCAAAAGCAGGGAAAGAGAGGGAAGGTGGCAGGAGCTGGCGGAGGTGAGCAGGGGAAGGAGGACAGGTAGAAGGTTCTGGGAGGTCAGGGGAGTCACATTCTACTGCCAAGAGAGACCCACGAGCATGCAGGCAAAGCTGAGGGAGGAGGAGGAAGGAACAGTGAGATCCAGACAGGTGTGAGATCCAGACAGGTGTGAGATCCAGACAGGTGTGAGATCCGGACAGGTGTGAGGAGGTCCAGATGGCAAGAATGACAGTAGATCCCCCTGGGACGTGCAAAGGTTCTCAGACACTCAAGAAACACAGTGTCCCCCTGGCAGGGCCTTTGTGTCCAGGACAGAAGCTGACCTTGGTGGAGAACAGCCCTGGTCAGCACGGCCAACCCCCCACCCAGCCCCAAGCAGAAGCCAATCAGAGTTCAGGGCTACCTTTCTCAGCTAAGGACACCCGGTAGTTCTCCAGGAAGATCACTTTGAGCCTGTCACCCACAACTGGATCATGATTGACAACGTCTCCAATGGACGTGACCAGCTTGATGATCATCTTAGCCATGTGGTAACCAGGAGCTGCCTGGAAAGAGGAAGGTGAGGTTAGGCAATTTTAGCATAAGAAGGGTCCACGAGCACCTGGTAGCACTCCTGGCTCCTGGGCATGTGAGGCAGGGACCTGTGAGCCAGGGAGCCCTGTGCTGGACTGGTGGGGAGCCCTGCAGTGGCCCTGCTGGTGTTGGGGAAAGGGAAGAGCCTAGCTTTGCCCGAATGTCTTGACTTCTACTGACTCCACACGTCACCTCACTTGTGAATTTGCCAGCCTTGAATCTGATTTTCTGACTCTAGTCAGTGTTTTAGAAACTATAAGATGTAGCTGGGCGGAGTGGTGTACACCTTTAATCCCAGCACTTGGGAGGCAGGGGCAGGTGGGTCTCTGTGAGTTCAAGGCCAGCCTGCTCTATATAGTTCCAGGATAGCCAGGGTAACATAGTGAGACCCTGTCTTGAAATAACAAAACAAAACAAACAACAACCCCCCCCCCAAAAAAAAAAAAAAAGAACAAAACCACAGAAGGAAAACACACAGATTCTAGAAAAATTAAGG
This sequence comes from Peromyscus eremicus, assembly GCF_949786415.1. Lineage (NCBI taxonomy): Eukaryota > Metazoa > Chordata > Mammalia > Rodentia > Cricetidae > Peromyscus > Peromyscus eremicus. Next base: position 124,045,347 of record NC_081419.1, on the reverse strand, counting down.
GACCAATCTCAATTCTGGGACTTAACTTGAAGTCTTGACTAAAACAATTAAAAATCGCAAACACTTAAAAACAGGGCCCAGTGACAGAATGCTTGTCTAACGAGTGGCAAGCCCTAGGTTCCATCCCCAGCACTGCAAAGGAAAGGTAAATGTAACTTTGGCTGGGCCTGGTGACGCCTGCTTGTTCGGAGCCGAGGGAGATGACTTTGAAGCCAATTTAGGCAACAAAATGAGAACCCCCAACTCACATGAGAAAATGTTTAAACTTTAGTAAGACAAAGTGGGTAGTGGTTGTGGTGGTATTGTGTTCCCCAAAATATTGTGCACTCTAATAAACTTATCTGGGGTCAGAGAACAGAACAGCCACAATATTAAACATAGAGGCTAGGCAGTGGTAGCACAGGCCTTTAATCCTAGCATTTCAGAGGCAGAGATCCGCCTGGATCTCTGTGAGTTCAAGGCCACACTGGAAACAGTCAAGCATGGTGACTCATGCCTTTAATCCCAGGAAGTGATGGCAGGAAGCCGAAAGGTATTTAAGGCGTGAGGACGAGGAAATAGAGCCTGGTTAAGCTTTTAGGCTTTTGAGCAGCACAGTTCAGCTGAGAGGCATCCAGTCTGAGGAAACAGAATCAGCTAAGGAATTGGCAAAGTGAGGTAGCTGTGGCTTGTTCTGTTTCTCTGATCTTCCAGCATTCACCCCAATACCTGGCTCCATGTTTGATTTTATTAATAAGACCATTTAAGATTCACGCTACAAGTGGTGCCAGAGTGGGTTGGTATTTATTGGCCTGGAAGAATCCTTGTCCAGCGTGATGGGTGTTTGATCAGACAGTGATGCTGAGAATCTAAACATCTTATGGTTTTAGAGATACATCTTGTGAATCTGGACAGTACGGTATAAAGTATATCATCTGGACTCCACTCTGAGGTGGTGGAGCAGGACGTTCTGTGGTCCTTCCTACTTTTCTCTAGGTTTAAGTTTATTCATTTTAATACTTGAAAACTTTCGTAAAAGTCCATATTGCTTTGGGCTGTACATACTAAAATACTAACAAAGTAGTATGACATCCCAATTTGCTTCCAAAATACCAGTGATGGGTGTGGGCAGAGACCAAACAAGGCGAGGCACTCGGATGCTGAGTCTGACCCTCCAGACCCTAACATCAGAGGAGAGGATGGCCTTGCGGCCAAGGGCAGCCTCTGTCTGCCTCACCCCACCATGGAATGGCACGAACAGCAGGAATGCCATCTGTGGATGGCCATGAGAGGCTGTCCCAGGGCGCTCACCCCAACAGCTCATCTCCACTGATGAGACCCAGTCACTGGCTGAGTACAAGGATGTGGCAAGCATGTCCACTACCCCTGGAATGTGTCACAGTGAATAAAATCAATTCAAACCATGCTAAACCTAGTGTCGCCTCACGTGTGGCAGATGAAACTGTCACAACCACCACTGCACTGTGAAATCCCAGAGGCAGAGAAAGGATGGGGAGCGGGGGTGTACTCCATAAAGCCACTGGGATCCAGCCCTTGGGGCTGGGGATCCCCTAACTCCTTTTGAGTGCAGCCAGCAGGCTTGAATCCATTTCCCTCACAGTCTACTAATTGTGGAAAAGGTTCCCTGCCCCAGCCTGGCTCCTCACGGCCAGGTGTTACTGGCTTGTGTACTGACACCTATGTTCTGAGTAGGCAGGCTGCCCAGGGCAGGAAAGCACGTGCTTCTAGGTCCAGCATTAAGACAAGGAACGAGGAGGAAGTTACCTCACCTTGCCCCCGATCATAACAGTCCTGGGCACAAAGGCCTTGGCTGGATCCTTCTTTATTCCTGGAGGGCAAACAGAAGAGGCAACTTTACCAGACGGTCCCTGCCCAGCTCCCCAGGGTAACCTAGCAAGAGGCACATTCATCAGACTGTTTTCACCTAGGACATACACAGCTGTGGCTAAATACCGCTGTAGGAACCTGTCACTCAGAGGAACAAGGCTTCCCCTAGGCTTTGCACTTACACACCAGGCTGGTGGAGAAGGCTGTCTAAGACCACTGCTGACAAATCACGCAGTATCCTGAGCTTGAGGAAAGCCACCCACATGGTTCCAAAAATAAATGTCAACCCAGGAGCTGTTTGCCTGTGGTCATGAGGAATCAAAGGCCTGCATGAAACATGCACTGTGTTCTCAAAATGTGTTTTTCTTTTCTTGCTATGTTGCTATGGTTACTATGTGCTCATGTGTGTAATGTTGCTATGGTTACTATGTGCTCATGTGTGGAAGCATGGGTGTGCATGTGCTGCTGTCCACATGTGGAGGTTGGTCCTCTTCGACAGTTAGGGACAGAATCAGGTTTTCAGGCTTCTGCAGAAAAGCTTTTCCTTGCCAGGCCATCTCGCCAGTCCTTAAAACACGTTTTAGACACATCATTTTAATGATAGTGAGAAAGGAGGTGACCTCAGGATTGTGTCTGGCACCATTAGCCCTTGAAACGTGAAAGTCTCCCCACTGCCTGTGTGTGGCACGTGTATGCTATCTATCATTTGGAAATGCCCCCAAAGGCCCCTGTGCCAAAGGCACAGTCACCAGCACACTGTCATGAGGAAGTAATGGAGCCTAGTGAGGCTGTGGAAGGAAGTTAGTCACGAGAAGGGTGCCCTTGAAGGGGACACTGAGAGAGGCCTTCTCCTGTCTCTGTCTCCTGGCTGTCATGACATGAACAGGCCTCTCTGTCCATGTGTTCCCACTGTGAGATGTGTGCTACCCCGGGGCCAGGTGACCGAAGCCTGGAACCATGAGCAGGAACAAGCTGTCCTCCTTACAGGCTGAGTCTCAAGTCTTCTGTCACAGAGGCCCCTTCACTTCACAGGCTGAGAAGCTCGAACCTGACACGTTCCTGTAGAGATCTGGTCAGAGGCCTGGGACGTGGTGACCACTCATACCCATCCATTTACACATTCCAATCGGGGGTGAAAGTGTTTGTAACAAGCATCCCCAGACAGCCATTCAGCAGCCAAAGCTAAGGAGTGGGCTTACCTTTGGTTCTGTGGGAACATGCATATTTTATTTCTAAACTTCCCACTTTTGGAAACCAGGCAGAATAACATGAAGAAAAGGGAACAGTAAAAAGGAGGCTGGCCAGGGTGGCCACACCTATAGGCCAGTCACTTGAAAGGCTGAGAAGGAATTAAAAAAAAAAATTTAAAAAGCCCAAGAGTTCAGGACTAGCCTGGGCAACAACATAGCAAGACTCTTTCTCTTAGTAAAAAACAAAATAAAACAAAACAAAACCCCACAAATTACATCTTCACCAAAACTACCAAAGTGGACACCAGGCAAACTTCAGATCATTTCTAACTCCTATCAAGGACAACAGGCGTGGAGACACCAGGGTCTCAGGAATCTAACAGGTCTCAGGGCGGGCCAGACTTCAGCTGGACTACCCATAAGGCGAAGGGCCACGTGCTAAGGAAACGTGGCTTAGACTCATTTCTGGAGGAAAGCCGGAAAACTGCCCTGGCAGAGGAACCGCCTACGGCATCCTCCTGGGCATCCAGCTCATCCCGAGCTCAGGAATAAGTGGCCTGTAGGCCCAAGCGCCCAGACACAATGAAGAATAAGCTGTTTACATGATCAAAAAAAAAAAAACCAGAGCGCAGGGCTGGAGAGATGGCTCAGTGGTTAGGAGCACCGACTGCTCTTCCAGAGGTCCTGAGTTCAATTCCCAGTACCCACATGGTGGCTCACAACCATCTGTAATGAGATCTGGCGCCCTCTTCTGTGTACATAATAAATAAATAAATCTTTTTTTTAAAACAAGACAAAATTCATTATAGAAATAAACCTAAAACAAAAACTCAAATGAGCTAAGACCTTGCTTGGAAACTCTACAAAGCCCCACCTGCACTGAAGCTCGACAGATTGTTCTTGGCCTCCACAAACAAACAAACGAACAAAGAAACAAACCAACAAACCATGTGTGTCCCAGTCCTGAGGTTTTCCAACCTCAGGCTCCAATACTGAGCACTTAGAAAACCCAGCAAAGGAACCATCACACACACACACACACACACACACACACACACACACACACACACACACAGAGGCCGGGGTTGAGGACGGAGTCCTGGGCCACCTGTGGCTCTTGAGGGAGGGAGGACGCCGCGGGGACCCGGGACTCACGGTTGTACAGGGTGATGACGTGCAGGCAGTTGAGCAGCTGTCGCTTGTACTCGTGGATCCTCTTCACGTGCACATCAAACATGGAGGCAGGGTTGATCTTCACCTTGTAATCCTTCTCTAGCAGGGCAGAGAACTTCAGCTTGTTTTCCTGCGAAACGGAAGATGGAGACTGTACAGATACGGGAACTGCCTGCAGGCTCTCCCAGGCCCACCAGCACCCCCACTTTCCACCTGACCCAAGAAGCCCTTGTCTCTCCAGAAACCAGCGTGGACAACACTGGGGGCTTAGAGACCAGAGCTGGGGACCGAGACGGCATTGGGAGAGAGTGGGGAGCAGGGAAACGTGGACGACAGTGAAGACAGATGCGCGGGCCACACAAGTAAGTGAAAAACGAGGGCCAAGTCCAGACCTGGAGCTACGCAGAGAAAGGAGAACTAAGTAAAGGGGCCACGGTGTCCTGCAAAAAGCAAGCGGGGTCAGTGGGAGTGTGGCACAGTGGTGAGAAGTGGCTGGAGAGGGGGCCTTGGAAACTCCGCACTATCACGGATGCCCAAGACACAACTTCCTGCTGCCCCAAATGCTGCCGCCAACATCCCTGCCAGATGGCACCACAGGGGGACCTTCCTAGGTTCTGTTGAACCGGAGGTGCCAGTGACCTGACCAGGGACTATTAGAGGCCACAACCTCAGCTCGCCCAGATGAAAAACGGAATGCCCCTGCCGGTGGCGTCCAGGGGCTTCTCCACTTGTTGCTGATGGAGGGGCAGAGCGAGGTGAAGACTCATGTGCCAGTCTTTTGCCTACCTGCACGACCCTGAAGATAAATGAGTCCTTGTCTGGAGAGCTGAGGGAGGTCCTGAGCCGGGCCTACCCAAGTCCCAGATGCTGAGCCTGAGGGAGGCAGACTGCAGGCTGAGGAAGCCTACCTGCTTGATCTTGGCTATGTCTCTGATGAAGGCCTCATCATCCACCAGTGACAGCAGCTTCTTCAGTTGGCTCAGATCTGTCAGGAAACCTTCCCCGATTCTCTGGGTTAAGAGGACACATGCCTGTTCATCACGCCTCAGCCATCATGAAGCTTGTCCCTCCATCTGTCACCCTTCACTCTACTTTCTCTGGGATCTGCCTGCCCTTCTGGGCCCTCCTGCCACCCCCTCTCACACCCACAGTCATATGGCCACTAGGACTCAAGAAACTCACAAGCCTTGTCAGTTCCCACTGCCCAGTATCTCCTGCTTGAGACACCCTGTCACAGGTGATGCCTTGGACCAGCAGAACAATTCTTCCTTCCAACCTCCACCACCATGAACCAAGAGGCTGCCTTCTCGTTACCATAGCAACAATCATTTCCAACACATGCCATTAAGGGCCTTCCCCACAAGAGGTCTAGTGCTATATGGACAATGCACTGACTTCCAGACCCCTTCGGGGCATGGGTACTGTACCAGATCTGTCCCCAGCAAAGCTGCTCCAGACTTCCCTGGCTTTTTTGGAGAGCCTCCTTCACCCTGCCCACAAAGTTCCATGTGGACTGTCTTTCCTAGCCTCAGGGCACTGTGCCCTTCAAGGGAGGCCTTAGGTATGCTCTGTAGTCCTGACTCCAGCAGAGCCTCTGATACATGGAAGCATGTGATTAGGGACCTAAGATGCTTGGGGTACAGCGTCATTTAGTCCTCTCAGGCTGGTGGCTGCCACTCAGCTACATCCCAGGCCTTCCTAAAGCCCAGACTAGCTTTCAAGCTGGCACATAGCCGGAGCTGGGCCATTATGGTGTGCTGAGGGGTCTCGACTGCTCCTATACCAGGCCCCTGCTGGACATGAAAGAAATACTCTTACTAGTTCAACAGCCACTCTGGGAAAAGCTTGGTGAGTCTAATTGTGCCCACTGCTCCTTTCCAGACTGGCCTAGTATCTCTCAGGACAGAGAGCAAGGCCAGAGACTCACCTCCACGATGACGTCCGCCAGCCCCGGGTTGCACAGCAGCAGCCACCGGCGGGGTGTGATACCATTGGTCTTATTCTGGAACTTCTCTGGCTCTAACTCATAAAAGTCCTTAAAACTGCGAACACAGAAAACAGGGTCTTCTCACAAAGGCTGTTCTAAACCAGGCGAGACTGAAACTGAGATCTTTACAGGCAACTTCCGAGAGGCCCCAGAGCTCAGCCGCTTGGTTTTCTGAAGCAGGAGGAGGGTATGCACTACCACTGAAAGCTGTGGCTGTGGGCTTGTGTGACTGTCATGTCCTAGGTGTCAGAAGGAACAGTCAAGGTCATGAGAGTGGAGACTGAACAGGCAGGAGAGCTTAGACTCTGGGGCTCACTTTCCACACCCACATGCTAAGAAGTCAGATATGGGGAGAAATATACAAAGTGCTGGACCAAGCCCCAGAACACAGGAGGGCTTCCACAAGGATGATGGGGCTAAGGGCCCTGCACCCACGGTCTGCTCGATTGATAATGGTGGTGGATATTCACGACTCTGGAGGAAGAATGGGAGGAAGAAACTCCTCAGTTGCATCACACTCCTCACCTCATCGGCTGGACCCAGACACTCGGCCCCACGTGGGGCATCCACATCACCCAATCAGCCGCAGATGCCCCTTAGCTAGACATTTTAAGAAGGTAGAAGCACATGAGGAGCGAATACTGGCAGCAAAGAAAGATGTCCCCCCAATGTCACCCAAGTCACCTGTGAACGAACATACTGGTGTGTGATGTGGTGGGGGCTGTGGGCGCCTTCACCGTGTCCGAAAGTGACTTAGTGGCATGAGGGCTATGTGCCACACCTTGGTCATGGTAGGGTAGTGGACAAGTCCAAGTTGGGCTGGAGATTAAAGAGGAACCCCCCTAGGCTTGGTGAAGAGCCCCTCACTCACACAGACTGCTTCACAATCTCGGAGTGAATCCTTGCCACACCGTTCACAGCATGGGACCCAATCACACACAGGTGTGCCATGTTGATTCTCTTGCAGTCCCCTTCCTCAATCACAGACATCCTCCTCAGGCGGTCCACATCCCCAGGAAACAGGGAAGCCACGTGCTGGAGCCAAGAACACAGGAAAAGACAGGCTGAGCATCCCACAGTAATGGAGGTGCTCCCCAGTGCCCAGGAACACCACCATGGCTAAGGAGGGTCCACTACTGCCAATCAAGTGCCTGCGATGTCCAGCCCTGAACACCAGTGTCCCTGAAACTAGCCACTTATCCAAGTGTCTTCACCCAAAACCTAGCTTGGATGTGCTCACAGGGGCCCTGAATTGCATACTTCACCCAGATAAGGCCCTGGGACCAATAGAGCTGTATTGAGGAAGTCGGGACACCAGTGGGGTAGGAGAGTGCCATCCAGTTTATGAGGAGAGAGCTAGGCCATGGTCCCTGTTGACCTGAGCAGCATTAAGCCATACTTTCATTAGGAGGACAGCTGTTCTTGAGGAAGTCACAAAAATGCTGGGGTATGGCTCAGTGACAGAATGATGGCATGGCAAACTCATCTCCAGTACTATACACATGCAAAGGCATGGCAACTACCCCAAACCAGAGATTTCCCTGCTCATGTGCCACCATCCTCTCTGGGGGTAATACAGAATAGGCAGGTTCTAGTTCTGAATCGCCTGGACCTGTCAGGACACCGCCAGTGCAGCCCAGGAAAGACACTCAGATGTATAGCCTGTTCAGAATGGACTTTTTAAAGAAGATCTGCATTCATGCTTCCCATATACAGAGCAGGGCTCTCACAGGTCAACCTGGAACTCTGCCAGGTGACAGTCCTTAGCCCTCACAGTAAGATACCTCCTCTGCCAGGCAGGATAAGGCCAGTATGGTGGAGCTAGCGTGTGTTGTTGTCCAGTCCCTACCCCCAACCCATGCTCACATCCAAGTGCCTCTGGTTGATGGCGTAGATGATGTCCAGGTGCCGTGGCAGCAGCTTCTCAAACATGGACACTGGCCAGCGTTCCAAGGCCTCAGGCAGCACAGTGTGGTTGGTGTACGCACAGGTCTTCTTGGTGATCTCCCAGGCCTACACATGGAGAACAGTAGATGTCACAGGGACACACGGGAGCCAGGAGGGAAGGCCCTCATTCTATCTCTGCTCTCTGTTCTTCATTAGCCCAGGCTAGTCACCACACTGACACGACCACCTAACTTTCACATCCCACACATGTAAATACACACAACAGACCCTATTCCCTGACCCTACTCTCTGACAATTAACTTCTAATTTCTCCTTTGTAATCCTTCTGCTGTTGGCGAACTATCAGACAATGGAGCAATTTTCTGCTAGTTTCCGTTAAACTGTCTGACACCACAGGTCACCATGTGGCCTGCCCCCAGGGGATAGCCTCAGTGGGAGTGTACACCATCAGGCCAGAGAGGGGCTCTGGTTTCTGAAAAGGAACAAGAAAACTGCCCTATGGTTTTCTGGTGATCTAGTTAAAGCTCAACCAAGAAGATGCTGCTGTACCAAAGCGGAGGACCAAGGAAAATGGAGCCTCTAGACAGTCTTCAAACATGAACACTGCCGACTCCCCGAATACTTTTCCTTACTATGTACCCAGGCTGGATTTGAACTTACTACCTTCCTGCTTCAGCCTCCTGAGTGCTCAATTATAGGTATGCACCACCACAGCCAACTAATATATTCCTGAAAGCTTAACACTTCTAGGTTGTTTGTGAAACAGGATATCACTATGTAGCTCAGGCTGGCCCAGAACTCACTATGTAGATCAGGCTGGCCTCAAATTCATAGAGATCCATCTGCCTCTGCCTCCCAGGTGCTGGGATTAAGGCATGTGCCACCATGCCCGGCCAAACTTCAAGGGAGAAAACATCTTTATCCTTGTCTCTTCTGCTCGGTCACCCTTGCCCTGCTATGCAAATGTCCCACAGAGCATCCATCTCCTGGAGCCAGACACTCTCTCCAGGGCCTTTGACACTCTCAAAGGTGAATTCCCAGACCTCCTGAGGCTCGGGGACTATCTCAGCCCATAATGACCATGTGTCGCACAGCTTGAGGTCTACCAAAGATGCTGTCCCCCAACCCTGGTCCAAGGAGGACACTGTCTTTCCTTTCTCACACTCACCTTATCCCAGTCTACCTTCTCCACATCCACCAGGATCCGCATGAGCTCAGGAATGGAGAGCGCGGGGTGGGTATCATTCAGCTGGATGGCTACCTAGAGTTCAGGAGGGGTGCTGCTCAGTTGTCTCACCCATGGCACCTGAAGTGGTGGACCAGGGTGTGAAGGAACCAGCCTAGGAATGTACTCTGGAGGAGCCCAAGAACTTAGAGGGGCCAGGAGGGTGCTGCTGGCTCTGCAGGTAGCTGTGACCTACAGTCAACTGTCCCCTCACACAGCTGCGACCTGTGGGCATACGTGTCCCTAGAGCAGCTAGGCTCCGAGCAGGTGCAGAAGGGACCCTCACAGGCCACTTCCCCTCATCTCAGATGGGACAGCTTTAGTTAGAATTACTACCGTGAGCCTGTCACATGCATCTGGACCCTTTCCCAGTGACCTCCCTGCCTCTACTTCTGACACACCAGGGCTGCACTGGTTTTGGAAGAGACCCCAAGACTCAGGACACAATGCCATCCTCCTCCTGCCCCTCCCGAACACGAGGGAGAAACCTCAGAAGCCTGAGGATGTCCCATCCCTATGACAATGAGCTCACTCCTTTTTACGGACCTTGTCCGGGAACGTCTCGAAACAGGTTCTCACTGGGTCCCGGCAGCCGAACCTGGAGGACTTGAACCTTCGAATGATGTCCTGAAGGGTGGCAGCCACCACAAAGTACTCCTGCTTCAGCCGCAGTTCCTTCCCCTCAAAGAACTGCAAAACAGCACCGCTCTGGCACCCAACACCAACACAGTATCTCAAGACTCTGATGGGTTGGGGGGGGTGGGGAGAGGCTGCATCTTGCATTTGCTTGTCCCTTTCTCCCATGCTTATCCCTCTAGAGGGCCAGGGCAGGAGCCCTACTCAAGGTGGAAGCCTGGAGGGCTGCACAGTGGAAACCAGCCTGCCTGACAGCAAGGCCTGCATATACACCTTCAGCACAGGGTCACCTAGTTACAAGTGTCTGGTCTATCAGTGGGAGTGACAAGTCCAACTATGAGGAGTGCCACAGCTGCTCAGAACCAGTTCTCAAGACAGACATCAGGAGACACCCCACACCTGAAGTTCTGGAATGTACCTACCTAGTCTCCAGGGACAGGAGCATTTGGTTTCGGCCTCCTGCACTGACCCCGTTACCATGTGCACAGACCTCCTGCACTGACCCCATTACCATGTGCACAGACCTCATGCACTGACCCTGTTACCATGTGCACAGACCTCCTGTACTGATCTCCCTGCTACCATGTGCACAGACCTCCTGCACTGACCCCCCTGTTACCATGTGCACAGACCTCCTGCACTGACCCTGTTACCATGTGCACAGACCTCCTGCACTGACCCTGTTACCATGTGCACAGACCTCCTGCACTGACCCCGTTACCATGTGCACAGATTACTTTGAGAGAAGAAAAATTCCACTTTGAAGAGTGCACAACCAATCAAGATAGGCAAATTCTGGTGGTTATTTTTGGTGTTGGGGACTGAGCCCAGGGCTTTGGACATGCTAAACATAGGGTCTACCACCGAGCTATGTTCCTCCCAGGGCTCCTCTGATAGTAACAAGCCACCAGACACTAGACTCCACCTCACGTGTCTATACTTTACAGAGAGTACACTAGCCACTCACATTATCATTGGGATACAGGACCCTGGAGATGTTTTCAGCCAAGTTCCTGTCCAGGACAGCTTCGATGTAGTCCCCAACGTTGACTAGGGAGAGACAGAGCCCAGTCAGTGCAGCCTCCACTCAGGCCCACAGGTCTTGTGAGGCAAGGCTGCTACAGCTCTTCAGCGGCATCCTAGAGGAGTCTGAGATGCCCTTGGGCCACTGCCAGCATCATCTCATCACAACAGAGGAGGGAGGCATCTCCCCTCTCACAGCGCCTCATTCCCACTGCACACTACCAACCCCTAGCTCTTTTCTTGGGGACGTGTGGTCTGAATGACCATGACCCTGGCTGGCTGGAGCCTGGCATCCTGTCTACCCTACATCTTGTTTATAGGGGAGCTGTAAGGGCCACCCACTTCACAAGATGCCCCACCCCAGCAGAGAGTATAAAAACAGGGACAGGAGTGGTGAGGGCCCAGTGTTTGGATAAAACATCTAAACAGACAAGCGTACAGGAGCCACAGTGGGAACTTACAATCCTTCAGCTTGAAGTCATTGGGTGCCTTGGCAGACCAGAGCCTCATGGTGTTGACGGTGTTGTTCTTATACCCAGGCACTGGGGTGTCATAGGGCATGGCAAGTACCACCTGACCATAAGAAAGCACATTTAGGGCCAAGTCAGCAAAGACCCCTTCCTGCCCAGTCACCATTCCCTGGCGGGACAGCTCTAGTTCTCCATGGTCCCTAACCCATCTGCTCCCATGCTCCTTCCTTCCCCTCCTGCTGGACACACTCATCTGTCAGAACACTTACCAGAGTGCCGCCCCTGCACTCTCAGGGTGCCATCCAGACACCCTGAGCAAGGCCATTCGGGAGGGATAGCAGCCACACTGACATCTTTCCCAACCACACCTATCTCCCAGCATCATCTACTTTAGTACCGGCGGCAACTCAACAATCCTCCCACGCTGGCCTCTCAAGGTGCCACAACACAAGCACCCTACCCCTCCCCCATACACCCATGCTCTCTCTTCAGCCACTCTGCTTTGGCGAGTCCAGGCCCTGGCTAACTCCTATCGACACCTGCTCCCACTTTCTGACATCTTTGGCAGGGCTCCTCTTGACCGTACCTTAACCATACCGTCCATGTACCTAAATCAGCCCAGACAGAAACACAGCCACCCTGCCCTGTTCCCTCCTTGCCAAGCCAGCCAAGCAGCTCTGCAAAAGTCAGTTAGCTGACAACCGTAAAGGACAGTGTGTCTGGGTCACCAGGAGTAACCCGGGTATCACCTTGCTCTCCCTCTTTGCTGCCAAGTCTCTCTCCTGGCCTACACAGGCTCACCTTATGGAGGACAGGTCCAGTCACCCCACGGCCTGCCCACAGTCTTCAGAGCTAAGGCTCTCACCATGTCCACTGACCAGTCATCACACACGCACGCACGCACGCACGCACGCACGCGCACACACACACACACACACACACACACACACACACACACGCACATTAGAATACAGGATCACTTTTCTGCTTCTTTATGTACGGCCTGCACAGTATGGCTCTAGACTGCTCTGGCTCTAGACGGCTCTAGGTCCAGGTTTCCTATTTAAAACTCTGTTTTGGAATATCAAAGAGCTTCCCCAGCCACGTGGCTTCCACGTCTGCTTATCCTTCTCCACCACAGATAACTGAGGCCACTATTCTTACCTTGTTCCCGCATTCCCCGCTTCCAGGATGCTCTCCCCTTCGCCAGGGAACAGGGTGTGTGCTTCCAACCCCAGAGCTGATTTGTTCTCTTGCACTACATCTTCCCAGACTAGCACCACACAGGGGCCAGCTGGGAGGGAGGGACACTGGCCAAGGCCTGGCATACCCACCAGGAGCTTGGCTAGCTCAGACACCGCACAGATCTGTGGGTCATAGGTGGTACCAGGAGACAGCAGTAGTCAGTGCTCTGTGATTCACCTAGGAGCTGTTCTCATGCTCCTAGCCAATACCTTTCTCCCCAGCAGGACAGGATTCTGAGCTCTGTCATTAAGCACTGGCTCTGTGTCATCTAGTAGAACAAGACATTCTGGCTGCCAGCATTGACCCCAACACACAGCACTGGCTAAACTACTGCTGTGTGAGATGCATCATATTCTACTGCAAGGAACACCCACTGAAGTGCAAATATTGATGATGTGTATGTGAGAATAATCCCTTCCTTGGGTTTTACCTTAAGTCCTCCAAAATTCCCAAAATGAAGTCAAGGTGATAACAAAGGCCCTCACTCAGGGCAGCCCTCTTGCTCAACAGCAGTGTGTCCCTGGGCTGGGCCTCCATACCTGTGTGTCCAACCACAGGACACCGTCAGGGGTGTGTTCCACTCTCCCGTAGAAGTGCACAGGCAGCGTGTACTCGGGCCGTGCTTTCTCCCATGGGTTCCCGTAGCGCAGCCAGTCATCAGCTTCTTCAACCTGGAGGGGCAGCCGGGAAGGAAGTTCTCAATGTGGAGGAGAGGATGCCAGCAAACCAACCCTGCTCTTGGGCAGGGCATGCAAAATGCAGAGATCACACGGTGCCCGGCACCAAAACATACAGTCAAAGTTCCAACCCAGTCAGGCCACACACACTACTAAAGCAACAGAGTCCTTCACTAGTCAGAAAAAGAGAGCTAAATAAAGACACTGAAAATCACCCAGGTGAAGGACTGACGCCTTTGCACTATGGGTGAATCTTGCAAAAAATGATGATAGAAGTTAAAGAAGGCTGGGTGGTGGTAGTGGCGCACGCCTTTAATTCCAGCACTCGAGAGGCAGAGGCAAGTGGATCTCTGTGAGTTCGAGGCCAGCCTGGTCTACAGAGTGAGTTCCGGGACAGGTTCCAAAGCTACACAGAGAAATCCTGTCTCAAAAAACAAAAACAAAACACAAAACACACAAAAAAAGGGAGAAGTGAAAGAAGACAGACAGACACACACACACACACACATACACACACCACATACTCACACACGCACACCACATACTGAATGACTCCATTTACAGTAAATGTCCAGAGCAAGCAGACTCACAGGACAGAAGACAGAGGATTAACAACAGTCAGACCTAGTCACAATGATAAATGGATAAATATTCTGGAGACAGTAAGTGAGGCTGTGTTCCCACCTGTGAACCATCCATATATCTGCTAGTAACATGGAGGGAGGCCAGGGAGATGGCACAGCAGTTAAGGATCTGATCCCCAGAACCCACAAAAATTATGGATGGTCAGGACTACTTGGATGTGTGCTCTACGTACGTGCATGCACATGCATGCACACATACACACACACATGAATTTGTACCCATACACATGCAAAAAAAAACATGCATACACATATGCACACCACACACACATGAAGATGGAAAATGGGGGGAAAGTTACCTCAAATAAAAAAGGACAGTCATAGTGCAGAGTTAGGTATGGTGGCACATTCGTATCATCACAGTACTTGGAGGTGGAGACAGGAGAATGAGGAATTCAAGGCCAGCCTCAACTACTAGTGAGTTGGAGGCCAGCTTGGGTTGTATGAAATTTTGTCTAAAAAAAAAAATAGGGCAAGCCCTAAAGTCACAGACCAAAATCAATGTGCACCGGGAGGGCTGTGGCCTGGGAGTTATCCCCATGGGAACGAATGCCTGAACACATTTCACTAGAGCAGTGGTTCTCAACGTGTGGCTCCTGACCCCTGTAGGGGTCACATATCAAATATCCTGCATATTAGATATTAACATTATGATTCTTAACAGTCGCAAAATTACAGTTATGAAGTAGCAGTGAAAATAATATATTTTATGTTGGGGGTCACCACAACATGAGGAAGTGTACTAAAGGGTTGCAGCATTGGGAAGGTTGAGAACCACTGCTCTAGAGGATGCTGCTGATTGGACCAACCATCCTCAAATCTGCATTTCCCCAAACCTAGATCAGTGAATATGCAAAACCCACTCCCATCAGAAACCTAAAGGTTTGAGTGAAACAATTGTTTTTTCCTTTGAATAAACAAGTGAGCCCAACATGTTACTCTGAAGGTCTGTTTTGTTTTGAGACAGGTCTCATGAAGCCCATGCTGATCTCTTTTTTTTTTTTTTTCTTTTTCTTTTTTTTCTAGAGCTGAGGACCGAACCCAGGGCCTTGCCCTTGCTAGGCAAGGGCTCTACCGTTGAGCCAAATCCCCAACCCCCCCATGCTGATCTCAAACTCAGGATGAAGCTACAGGTGACCTTGAACTCCTGATCCTTTTGTCTCCTCCTCCTGAGTGTTGGGATTACAGGGGTGAGGCACTCTGGCCACTTTATAACATGCTGGGGACTGAGCTCGGGGCCTTGTGCATGGTAGGCAAGCATTTAACCAATGAAGAAGCTGCATCCTCTCTGAAGGGATTTTTTGGTTGTTGCACAGAAGTAAAGAATCTCTATAAGTGTATCTAGGGTGTTCAGGAAGGTGACATGGAGTCAGTCACCATGCATCTTTTTATTCCCAGCAAGATGCTTCTGTGCATGGTGATCAGTCCTGCCTTTGACCCTATGGCAGCATTCCCATGTCTGTTACTGAAAACGGTCAGTACCACAGCTGGTGTAATCCTACAGAGTAATCCCGAAGTCAGCTACCTTCCCACTTCAGGTGGCAGCAGGCCTACCCTCGGTCAGGCTCCTCTATCTTTCCACCAGAGGGCTCCACAGGCCACAGCCCTGCCTGTCACTTGCTGTTATCCAACTGCTGCCTCAGTGGTGCTGGGAATGAAGGCAGCAGGTGGGAACCAAAGCTATAATAATTGCTTCCACTCTCCTCCAATCAAGTCTATGGTTTTGATACAGGGTCTTGCTATGTAGGCCTAACCGGCCTAGAACTCAAAAAGTGGACCACACTGGACTCAAGCCTGTGTCAATCCTTCTGCCTCTGGCCTCTTGGAGGACTGGAATTACAGGCACGAGTCACCATACCTGGCTTTGCTCCTTTAGCTATCAAACTGTCTCAGAGATGAACCCCAACAGCAATACCCTCACCCCCAAAACAAGCATCCCAGGACACTAGCACATAGCTCGTGGTGTCCTGGAGCTCTCTCCAGGGAATGTGGAGCTCAGTAAGATGAACTCCAAGAGTGCACACTCACTTCCACGTATGAATGAGGACTGAAGGGGCTGGAGAGATGGCTCAGCAGGTAAGAGCACTGACTGCACTTCTGGAGGACCTAGGTTCAATTCCCAGCACCCACATGGCAGTTCATACCTGTCTGTAACTCCAGTTTCAGGGAACCTGATACCAATGCACATGAGAGAGAGAGAGAGAGAGAGAGAGAGAGAGAGAGAGAGAGAGAGAGAGAGAGAGAGAGACAGAATGAGGATTGGGAAACAATGGAGACGCCTAAGCTCACCCACCTGCCAGCCATTGACAATCTTCTGGTTGAAAATCCCAAATTCATAGCGGATTCCATAGCCATATGCAGCTAGACCCAGGGTAGCCATCGAATCAAGAAAGCAGGCTGAAATACCCAATGCAAAAATCACAGATCAACACCAGAACTCAGACTGCTGGACACCAAGGTTCCACTGGGATTCAGCCAAGAAGCTGGAGCTAGTGATAACCATAGCAACCTCAGTTTTCACAAAAGGGTACACTTGAGTTCCCCTTACCCAAGAACAGGGGGCAAAAGTGAGGAACCCCAGAGATCATGCTTAAGTCCCCTCATTGCCATGCCAGCCTGCTCACAAATGTGCAGCTTGACTTCTGTACATTCAAAATCCACAGCTCTGACAGCTGGGGCACATCTGACTCTAGCCATGGGAGTCAGGCACAGAAATGGAGCCACTGATATGAATCTCCTGGCCCAGATACTAAACATCCAAGCTCCACAGTGCCTCTAGGGTCACTGGTATATACCCTCTGGCCCAGATACTAAACATCCAAGCTTCACAGTGCTTCTAGGGCCACTGATATAAGCTCCACAGTGCTTCTAGGGCCACTGATATGCACCCCCTGACCCAGATACTAAACATCCAAACTCCACAGTGCTTCTAGGGCCACTGATATACACCCCCTGGCCCAGATACTAAACATCCAAGCTCCACAGTGCCTCTAGGTCCCAACATGAGCTGAAGCATCATGTCCCCACATGGAGCTCTTGGTTTGTTCCAATCAGAACCTCCTGAGGGGCTGGAGGGGTGGCTCAGTGGTTGAGAGCACTGGCTGTTCCTGCAGAGAATCCAGGTTCACCCACAACTGTCCTTAATTCCAGTTCCAGGGGATCTGACGCCCTCCCTCTTCTGACCTCTGTAGTTCCAGGCACACGTGCAGTGCACATCCATCCACGCGGTGCAGACAGAACACTCATACACATAAAGTTAACTTTTCAAAAAAATCAATTTTAAAAAACTTCCTGAGAAAGAGATAAAATAAAAAGTGTTTTGAATAAAAATGCAGAAAGAAGCTATGTTATATTTCTGGCTTAGGCCAGGGAGATGGTGATTGCCTCTAATCCCAGCATTCAGGGGGAAGAGAAAGATAGATCTCTGTGAATTCAAGGCCAGCCTAGTCTACATAGTGAGTTCTAGGCCAGCCAGGGCTACATAGTGAGATTTTTTTTCTCAAAACAAACAAAAAATCCAAAAAGCACCTTCTGGCTTTAAAAAGGAGGGCGGAGGTAGATCTCAGTGGTACAATGCTTGTCAGGCATGTGTAAGGCATCGCCAGCTTTACAAAGAAAAGAGGGAGAGAGGAGGAAGGGGCTACGGAAGGCGAAAGGAAGCAAGAGAGAAAAGAGAAGGGTGCCACAGGGAACACTAGCAGATAAAACGCGTGTCTAATTCACCAAATGAGACACCTGCAAGGCAGAGCAGCAGCGAGGAAGTCCTGGACTCCTGGGAAAGAAACAGATCAGTCAAGCCATCATGGACTCACTCCCACCAGGTCAAAGAAGAGGCTGGACAGGGAGGGGGAGGCGTCCAGGTCCCGGCCACGCAGGCAGGTGACAAGGAAAGGTGCCTGGCATCAAAGAACATGCAACAGGCGCCAAGGCAGAGGTGGGACACCCTGAGCTCAGAGGTGGGACATCCTGAGCTCAGAGGTGGGACATCCTGGGCTCAGAGGTGGGACACCCTGAGCTCAGAGGTGGGTTCGCCAGGCTGCTGCAAAGCTGATAAAGAGCATGGGGGCTTCCACCCAGGAGGGCACACAGGCTCTGCATCAGCAGAGCAGGGACAAGGCAAGATAGCGATGACTGTGTGTCATGAGGGCCGGGCCAAGAGTAGCTGGGACATCTGAAGAGCGGGCTCACTTTCAAAGCCAGCACCATGCCTGGCCTGACCTGTAGCTTCTGAGAGGAGGCTGTAAAGTGTAGGGGGTGGGGTGGGCAGGACCAGTCATTTCTTTATGTAGATTCAAGTACACAGTTTTATTTGAAAGAGACATCATGCCTTAAAGAATCTTAAAGGACTTAGTTACTATTTGAAAACACACAGGTACATTTCAGAGCCTATCTCAGTTTATAAAAGGGCAACTTCCAAAAAGCCTGGGCCTGGATGCCCTCCCTCCCTCACCCCACCACAAAGCCAGACTGCTTTTTTAGGTTCTATGTTTATTACCTGGCTTGCTCTGCCCCCAAAAGTCTGTAAAATACTCAAAGAGGAAAACATTTGGTGCTGTTCTCAAAGGTGGTAGCCAGAGAAAGCAGCATGGTCCAAAGCCTGGCCCTAGTCTAACAGGAGCCATTAGCTCCCTATGTGGGAACCACAGCCTCACTGGACGTGGGCAATACTCCCCAAGCACTGGCTTTTGAATCCTGGAAAGTGGTGGGGGAGGGAAGCTCGGGGAACCTTCTTGGCACCCCTGACTCCACGCCAGCAAAACGGGCTTCATGATAATTACAAAGTGTTGGCTGGGAGACAACGTACATTTTCCTCTTTGTCTAGCGATGGCAAAGATTTTGACACACATTTGCCCATGCCTCTGATGGAGGCCAGTTTATGATGATGGATGGACATCAGGAGGATCACAGGACGTTGGCCCTGTCCTGTGATCCTCCACCAAGCCAACAGGTTAGAGAGATGCAGGAACAGATTACCTGCCAGCCGCCCCAGGCCGCCATTCCCAAGGCCAGCATCCTCCTCTATTTCCTCCAGCTCTTCCAAGTCCAACCCCAACTGCAAACAAACACAAAGGTGATATTTCAGTGCTGTTCACTACTGCCCCCCAACAAGTCGAAAGTAATTACATTTTGAGTCTGATTTCTTTCAGACTGAAAAGTCAATGGTAAAACGTAATGCTAATCAATGCACGGAAGTGAAAGTTTTCAGGTATTTCAAAACCTGCTAATGGTGACCATTCAAAATGAGATACATCTCGTGGGTGTGCTGACCCTATCTGTAATCCTAGCACTCAGGAGGCTAAAGCAGGAGGACTCCCAATCCTAGGCCAGCCTGGGCTACGTACTTAGTAAGACCCTTTAAGATAAAAGAAGAGCTTAATAGCTACAAGTACTTGTTGCCGGGCTATGAACCAAGTTACAGTGAGCCGATTCGACAATCTGCTTAACTATGGTTTTGATGAAGGCCAATGTACCCACTCTTTTCTTTTGTTGATTATGCTTTTTGATGTCAAAAAACTACTGCCCCATACAAGGTCATGAAGTCTTACCTCTATACATTCCTCTGAAAATTCAACAGTTTTAACGCTTACAGCCTGGTCTGTGGTCCATTTTGACTAATCTGTCTACTTAGTGTGAGGGAAGGGTCTGACTTTACCTGTCTGCTTTGTGTCCAAGTGTCCCAGCATCACTTACTTAAAATACTGTTCTTCCTCCATGGAACTATTTGGGCATTCTTTCCTTTTATTTTATTATTGTTGTTGTTTGAGACAAGATCCTCCTATGTAGCCCAGGCTGGCCTCACACTTGCATTCTCCTGCTTTAACCTCCTGATTGCCGGAATTACAGGTGTATGCACCCATATTCTTTCCCGCTTTTAAAAGATTGGTTTGTGTGTGTGCATGTGTATGCTGTGTGTGTACAGATGCTCACAGAGGCTAGAGGAGGGTGTCTGATGCCCTGGAGTTGGAGTTACAGGTGGTTGTGAGCCACCTCATATGCTAAGAACTGAACTTGGGTCCTCTGTGTGAGCAGCAAACACTCTTCATCACTGAGCTCCCAAATCTCTCCAGCTCCCAAGTCCTTTCCTTTAAAGGAAATGCTTTACATGTGACACCAAAAGCACAGGCAATAAGAAAAGCAAACGAACAGTACTGCATAAAACTTTTACACTTAGCCTGGCGGTGATGGTACACGCCTTTAATCCCAGCACTCAGGAGGCAGGGGCAGATGAATCTCTGTGAGTTCAAGGCCAGCCTAGTCTACAAAGGTCTAGGACAGCCAGGACTGTTAAACAGAGAAACCCTGGCTTGAAAAGCCAAACCAAAACAAAAAACTTTTACACTTTGTGAGTCAAAGGATACTATCAACAGAATAAAAAGACAACTTAAGGAATGGGAGAAAATATTTGCAAACCACATATCTGATAGGAGACTACTATCCAGAATAAACAGAGAAATCTAAAAACTGAGTATCGAGAGACAGGCAACCTGACTCAAAAGTGGGCATTTATACTTGACTTGACATTGCCCCAAAGATATACAAATTCCCAAGAAGCACACTACACTCACCACCACTGACCATCAAGGAAAGGCTGCTGGCAGGTTGGAAATGCCACTTGGTGGTACAGCACTTGCCTGGCACACGCAGGGATTCAAGTTCAAGTCCCAGCGTCACAAAGGACAAAAAAAAAAGACGGACGCTCTATCGACTGCACTTCCTGCTGCAGACTTGAAGATCCTAACTGCAGGGTCTTACAGAGCTACGTGTACACTCATGTTCATGGCACCATTATCTGTGATGGCAGAAGGTAGGAGCAACCATGTTCATAGACAGATGAATGAATGAAGCATGGCACAGACAAATGATAGCGTGTACTCATATGATAGAGCCTTAAACAATAATGAAGGGAGATCTGTGGAGGGCCCCAAACCAGCTTGACCACACAGCAGCCATGACAGGCTTAGGGGACTAGACACAGCTTCTGGGACAGGCTTACTGGCAGGCAACACCCAGATCCAGGAAAAGCCTTAAGCTGATACCACCCAGGGATATACCAAACATTCTAACCATCAGATAAGGTGGCCAGATGCCCTTGAGTCTAGCACACACCTATTTTTGTTTTACAGACACCCCCAGACAATTGTCAGCCAATCAAGGTCCTGGACCCTGGAAATCCCCTCACCCCAACCTCTGCTATGATAAAAACTATGACCCACCTGAGCTCAGGGCTCTCTGCTCTCACGGCTATGTCGGACAGACAGAGGGACTGAGCTCCAGAGCTTGAAATAAAGGCTCTTTGCTTTTACATGCGGGATTTGGTCTCCGTCGTGGTCTTTTGGGGGTCCCCAAGATCTGGGCATAACAGATCCAGGACCCAAGGAGAGCCAGGGACGCTGAGGTGATGGGAGCAGCACCTTGGTCTTTCTGACCTCCCTGATTCAGGTGCTGTACCAAGGACTTTTGTATTTATTATTTAATCTTTACAACCTAATGAATGCCTTTGCTTTTGCAAGTGAATTAAGTTTACTCTATATTAGCTCTGTGAGGAATATATGTTCCTATAGGATATGGGCAATTAAATACATATGAGTGTAAAATTGTTACTTTTTTAAAAAGGCAATGAAGGACCAACACACAGTGCATGCAACACAGGTGAACCTTCGGGACACTGTGCTAAGGACACTCCGTAGTTAAACGCATGACATACCAAGAATAGCCAAGCGCACAGAAACGTGAAGAACAATGGTGGCTTCCAGGGACTGCGGTGGGTAAGGTGTGGCTTCATTTTGGGAAAATGAACAGGTTCTCCAGATGGGCAGTGGTGATGGATGCAGAATACTGTGAATGTACTGAATGCCACTCAACTGCACACTAAAAATGGCTAAGGCGGCCAACTTTATGTGATATGAACTTTTCCAACAATTATTTTAAATTGAAAAAGAGAGTTTTACCCTCAACATGCAGGTTATTTCTGGACTCTCAGTTCTATTTGGTGGCTGACACACGTGACTTCCTGCCAGCAGGACTCAGGCTGGTCACTGTAGCTCACAGTGAGTTTTGAAACTGGGAAGTGTGGGTTTCCAAGTAGTTCCCTTTAGAGACTGTTTTGACTGCTCCTGACTCCTTGGGAATCCACCCAGACATGTGGATCATTTTGTCAGTCTCCGGAGAAACTGACTAGTGTTGTGTGATATTTTGTTTGTGTTCTGATAAATAAAGCTTGCCTGGAGATCAGAAAGGCAGAGCAGCTAGCCATCAGAGACTTCTTACCTCTACAAATCCTCAGACCGAATGGGGGAGATTCTGCCTCTATGAATCCTCATATTTAATGGGGGCAGATCCTGTCTCTACCTGCCTTTATGTTCCTATCTCCACCTCCCTAGTGCTGGGATCAAAGGTGTGAACCACCACCGCCCAGCTCTATTTCTCTTTTAGACTGGTTCAATCTCATGTAGCCCAGGGTGGCCTTGAACTCCTGATCTTTCTGCTTCCTCCTCCCAAGTGTTGGGATTAAAGGTGTGTGCCACGACTGCCTGGCTTCTATGGTTAACTAGTGGCTAGCTCTGCCCTCTGATCTCCCGGCAAGCTGTATTTGTCAGAACATGAACAAAGTATCATCCAACTGACTGGGAATTTGAAGAGGACTGAATTGAATCTATAGATCAATGTGCAGAGCTCTGCATCTTAACAATACCAAGTCTGCTAAGGCGTAAACAGGAGACGTCTCTTCCATTTTTAAGCCTTCCCTAGTTTCTTTCAACTTCCTTTCAGAACATAAATGCTGCATGGGGTGGGGTGGGGTGGGGTGGGGTGGGATCTTTGCTACATTTTCACCTATTTAATTCTTCCTTCTGCTACTATAAGCAGAACTGCCATCTTTGTTCCAATTTGGATGTTAATCTGCAAATTTATTTATGCAGAATATTTATGCATGCAAAATAGATGGTTTCTGCATCAATTTCAAACATTCTGTTTTCGAAGTTCTAAGGCAGTCTGGGGCTGGAGAGATAGGTCAGCAGTTAAAAGTACTGGCTGCTCTTTCACTGAAAACAGGCTTAGTTTGCAGGACCCATGTGGTGGCTCACAGCTGTCTGTAACTCTAGTTCCAGGGGGATCTGATGCCCTCTTCTGGCCTCGAAGGGCACTGCATGCACATGGTGCATAGACATAAAATACCCACACACACACAAAAATTAAAAATAAAATTAAAAAAGGAAGAAGTTCTAATATGGTCAGCATTATGGGGTGGGTGTGTCTGAGAGTCCCTGTCTTATAGAGATCATATTGAAGTCCAGAGTTAAAGCTGATGAGAATACTTTCCATGCGCACTTAAAATTTTTTACAGTGCAAATGATTTCCAGTGCACCGCTGATATGTTCACTCAGAAGAAGGCTGCTTGTTCTGAAGTTCTAGTTGTGAGAGTAAGCTGTTCCCTGAACATTCTGGCATGTCATACCTTGAGAGGAGGCTGGATCATGAAAGCTGTGACCTTATGGATGGGTTGAGCAACTGATGAATTCACAGGCTGGTAAAGACTATCAGGAGAGTGTCTAGTTAAAAGAACTGGGTCATGGTGGGGAAGGCACCCTAGAGGAATGTGTCTGTCCCCAACCCCTGTCTTTGATTTCTAAATCCTGGGAGGGGAGGCTTCTCTGCCACATGCTCTAGACACCAAGACATGCTGCCTGTCTCAGACTCAGTGACACTGCCAGCTAAAATGAACCTTTTTTTTCTTTGATTTCTCTCAAGTATTTTGTCACAGCAAGAGAATGGAGATTAGCACGGCCTCAGAGAAGGAGAGACATGGGTCTCCAGCAAGGCTTACACCATGACAGACTTATGTCCCTATCAGGCCCCCCAATCTCCTCCTACCTATGCTCTTAACAAGCAGGTGGGGTACTGCAGTTATGCTCTAAACAAGCAGGTGGGGTACTGCAGTGTAGGTGGGAGGACCCCTCTCTAAAAACTTTCATATATCCATGCCGCAGGGAGGAGCCTGCGGGGGTCTTACCACAGAACTTCTCCACCAGAGATCAGTGTTCCAGGGGCGAGAGGAGAAGGCAAAGACGGCTGGGGAGACAAACCTAGCTCTGCTGAGGCTACAGATGACCCGTGCAGGAATTATCCCAAAGAGAATGGGGTCACGAGGAGCCCTTAGGAAGGGTTAGCTTCTTCCAAGGAGAGGAGGGTACCTCCATACCTATACAGTACAGTGAGTTCAGGAGGATGTCTTGAGATGGGGGAGTGAAACCAAATGGATCATGGCATATTCAAAACCTACCTCTGGGGTGGGAGTGGAGAGTACATCTTTCTAGAAACTTCCAAACCATAGCATCACCACTCAACTCAGTCTTCTCATAATAATTCCATTTATTATCTTCCCTTACAATCTTACATTCTTCCCTGAGGAGAAAGCATGCTACCTGCCAGCACAGTCCTTTCTGGTGGGCAGCACACACCAGAGCACAGGTGTCCACTCCCAGAGGACACAGGTCCTAATATCAGTGATCACTCTGCAGGGGACAGATTAAACATACCTGGTAAGTGGCTTCATCACATGCAGTCTGAAGGCCCAGGTTCACCATGGTGTTCTGCAGCGTGCGGCCCATGTAGAATTCCAGGGAAAGGTAATAAATTCGCTGAAGAAGTAAAAGGAAGAATCTTAGGTTCCCCATTCTGTCCGCACATGGGGGAGGCAGCGCAGGGAGAGAGTCCCGAAGCACCTAGGTAGGATTTTCATATGAATCAGTGCTGATCCCTACAGGTTAACCCCACTCTCCTGAGTCTTTAGTACACAGAACTGACTTCCTGTGACAGGGGTTGTCCTAGAACCTGGGAACAGGCTTCCATGGCTGGCAGATCCCACAATGAGCTAGGCTGGCCTCTTACCAGCTGTTCGCCCTAAGACGGGCTGCTTTTGTAGCTCTAACGTGGGATAAAACAGCCTACAGAGGAGGGAGTGTTTTCAATTATTAAATATAAATATAAATATAAATAAATATATGCTGGCCGTGGTGTGTGTTCTGTTGCTCTAGATGCCTGAGAGACTAAGGCAGGGGGATGACTTAAGCCCAGAAGTGTGAAGCCAAACTGGGTGACCTGGTGAGATCCCATGTTCAAATGGGTGGCTTCTTGAGCTCACAGGAAGTGCACCATAACCAGGAACGCGGATGCTGGCAACCTATTCCCTCAAGGCAAAGTCTGGTTTTTACTGGCTGTGAGGTAGTTTGCTTGGTGTGGGGTGTGGGGTGTGTGCATGACATAGTGAGATGTTTTAACTTGGACTGTGGCCACACACAGTGCTACCAGACCCGACAGGTTCTAGGAGCTACTGTCAAGACTCAGAAATCAACATCCCATCAACAGGTGCTAACACTCAGAGACATCTTGGAAGCCACTTCAGAACCAGACATCCCAAGACAGCCAAGTTCCCTTATCTACCTGATGAGAGTCCCCAAAAGAGGAACATGTTGCTTCCATCTTCTTCCTGACATCCTGTTAGCCACAAAGCACTGACTCCTCAAAGACACTGACTGTCATGTTACTGGGCAGTCTTCTGTTACACCCTTGTCCTCTCCCTCAGGCACACTCAACATTGCAAAGAACCGCCCCCCACACACACACAAACTGCTGCTAAGTCTGTGGGCCAAGGCAACCTTACCACAGGCCGTGCCATGCTGTCTACGGATTCCCTGAAAAACTGGCTTCTCCATGGAGTTCTCTAACTACGCATTTGCTATCCCTCTGAAAACTGCTAAACCTGACTTCCTTCTGCTCCGTGCACACGGTATTTAAGCTGTAACCATCTGCCACTACCTCTCACCTTAGCATGTGCTATCAAAAGTCAGTCCTGACTGGGCCTGGTGGTGGATGCCTGTCACCCAGCTACTTAGGAGACTGAGGTAGGAGAAGGAGGATCACACTTTCGAAGCCTGTCTGGGCAACTTAGTGAGTCCCTGTCTCAAAACAAAACCTTAAGGTGGCACATGCCTTTAATCCCAGTACTTGGGAGGCAAAGGCAGGCAGGTCTCTGAGTTGGAGGCTAGCCTGGTCTACAGACCCAGTTCCAAGACAGCTAGGGCTACACAGAGAAATCCTGTCTCGCAAAACCCAAACAAACAAATAAATAATAAAAAGTTAAAAAGCTGAGGGTAGGGGTTGGGGATTTAGCTCAGTGGTAGAGTGCTTGCCTAGCAAGTGCAAGGCCCTGGGTTCGGTCCTCAGCCCTGGGGGGAAAAAAAAAGGCTGAGGGCAGGAGCGGGAGAGATGGATTGGCAGTTCCAGACCAGCCTGATCTATAAATTTCAGGACAAATTCCAGGACAGCCAGGGCAACACAGAGAAACCTCGTCTCAAAGGAAAAAAAAAAAAAGAATTTCCCTAAAAAACCAGGCAGGAAGATGGGACAGGAAATATAATAGGCAAAAACCACACTGCATCTACCACGGGATGAAATTAGTTCAAACACAAACTCATCCCCCAAAGTCAAGGAACCACAAAGGATCCAACTGAACACTGACCAGAAGAAAAACCAAGAGATGGTGGAAGACATCTCTGCAGCTCTGGCCTCTGTGAATACCTGCACAAGTGTGAAGGTACACTCCTGTAATTCCAGACTCAGGGGACAGAGACAGAAGGATCACAAGTTCAAGCCCAACCTGGGCAACAGAGTATTAAAAAAATAAATAAAAAAAAATAAAAAGAGAAAGAAAAAAAGAAGGAAAGGAAGAAAGACAGACAGGCAGACAGACAACAAGTAACTTTTGGACTTAGATGTATCTATGTACTGAAACATGACATGTTTCAAAACATGTTCAAAAACAAAAACTCACCCCTCAAAGGTTACCATGGAATTCAAGGAAGAGCAAAGTCAGAAACAAGAGTGTGGCTTATTGGGTACTATGGGGGTCCAGCCCCTTGATAGTTAATCTTTGATGAAAAGAAATGAATCTATGTACACAAAACTCCTTAGTCCACACACTTTATTATTCTGTGTGAGTTCTCTCTCTACAAGCTTCTATTCTGCTCTCATGCCTAGCTCCTTTCTTGCCTGATTTCTCTCTATATTCATCTACTGCTCCCTCTAAGTTCTATCTTAATTCTCTTGTCTTAATTCTGCCTCATTTAGGTCCTTTTCATCTCGTTCTTACCCAGCTAGTACTTCCCCATCTGACTCTTCCTCATCTTCCATCTCATCTATACGTTCTCTCTCGTCAAAATCCTCCTTATCCCTCTCCTTTCTCCATCTCTCTGTCCTCTCCAAGTCTCTCAGGAGTTCAGTTATAAACCCAAGCAATAGCAATCCCCTGGTTGAACAAGGTCACCAGGCTTGAATTCTACGGGGTCATAAAGGTAGGGAAGAATTTTCCTCTGGCAGTGACCACCAGGCTTCCAGGGTCAAACGGAGGGGTGATAAGAATCACATAGAGAGGCAGTAATTGTTAATTATCATTTGCAACCCAAAAGGGAAGTGACTAATGAATTAACTAAAGGCTAAATTTGGGTAATATCTAAGAAGAGGGATCTTATGTGCTAAACTATAATCTTAAACATGATTGGTAGAAAATGTTAAAACTCTGTAAGTTGCTAGGTCAATGGGAGAAAATAAAACTGCCTTCTTTTTTCCTGTGGCTCCTATCTGTCCAAGCTATCTGCCGTTTCTTTTTCTGCAGGGTGGGGGAAAGTGTGCTTGGTCGCTAGGCAACCTGTGTACAGCTAGACGCCTCTGGTGATAGTTAAAGGGAGATCTGGAACTAGAGGTAAGGTTTAGAAAAGGAGGAAGTTAATTGGCACATCCGCCAGGCCTTCTCAAACAGGTAGCCTGGATGCTTAAGTCTGTTCTTAGAGAGTACAGAGGTATCTCTGATAAGGTACTTTCCTCCATCTGGGGATGGACCTGGCCGGATGCTGCCAATGATGATAATTACAGGGAGGCTTGAATTGGGGTTCTGGCTGAGCATAGCTGTCAGCACAGTTAGTTATCTAAATATTCCTAGAAGTGGTTAGGTAAGGAGTTAAAGGTCTATAAAGTTAGTAAGGCTGTAAGAAAGGAGGGTCCGAGCTAAATTGTGTAAAGCTCTTACTTAACGTCCACCTCACCTAAGCAGTGTCTCCTTGTGGAATTTACCTTAAATCAGGAGACTAGCATATGGACTGTTATTACTATTAGTCCTTAAAAGTGGCTTAGGGAGATATCTGATTCCAGAGAAAGCCTTTCCTGAGGCTGTTCTCCAAATACCTTGAATGTTAGCCCTTCTTTTTTTTTTTTTTTTTTTTTTTTTTTTTTTTTCCGGTTTTTCGAGACAGGGTTTCTCTGTGTAGCTTTGTGCCTTTCCTAGGACTCACTTGGTAGTCCAGGCTGGCCTCGAACTCACAGAGATCCGCCTGGCTCTGCCTCCCGAGTGCTGGGATTAAAGGCGTGCACCACCACCGCCCGGCGTTAGCCCTTCTTAAGGAAAAATCAATTGGGAAAACTATGAAGGCACACATGATTTTCATAACAGAAGACAGCTGATATATAACGAGCCAGGTAACACCAAAAACTCCTTCGAATTTGGCTTCCTCTGGAGGAATTCCCTGATTCCTCCAGGTAGTGACTTTGCCATAACCATCTGAGTTCTTATGATATATTCCTGCTGCCCGTAGCAGTGGATGAGGAAGACTGGACAAAATGAGACAAGAAAATAATTAGTGGAAAAAATACTGATATTGATGAGAAAGAACAACACAAACAGAGTTGGTGTGCCAGAAAAGGAAATAAAATGTCAAAATTCCATAACACTAAAGCTAACCATTGAAAGAATATATTAAAAGTCACAAAGTCAGAGTGTGTGCTGCCCCACCCCATTCTTTATTTAATTATGTGAATTAATATTGAATTTCTATCCGAATTCCAATATCCTCTAAATGACATAAGCAAACATATTGCAGGGTAACTAGCAAGTCCCTGAACAGCTGTAATTGCTCCGGCTGTTACTCCTGGTTCACAGTCCATTGCTTCTTGCTTTTTAATCACCTTATGCTTTATTTGCACTACACTTGAGTCAACTTATTATTTTATAGAGTTTCCACAGTGCAAAGGAAGCTGCAAGTCCTGTCTGGGTGAGGTTTATTAACAAATGTGGAAACATACAGAGTCCAGCTAGATCCCAGCTGCCTGGGAAAATACTGAGTGTTCAAGGTCCACACATACAAATTCTTCTTCTATTATGGACTATCTCCAGCCTTATCCATGGGTGATCTCTAAAACTCTCAACAGACGTCAACGTATGTCTAAACTCTATATGGGTTGAGCATCTCTCAGCTGACATTTTTTGGATGTGAGATGCTAGAATGGTCAGGTCTATGAAAATACTCCAAACTCCAAAATCTAAAAGCACTTTTGGTTCTACGCATTTGTGATAAGAGACTGTCAACCAAAGCGTACCATGTTTTCTCATATATGTGTGTACATGCATGTATATGTATGAGCCTAATTCATAAGTTAATAGCAATAATGAAAAAGAAATATAACATTGCTATTTGATAATAACAAGGAATACACTCCAAATGAAGTTATATGATTGTGGTGCCTCTAAAAAATATACTAGTTTGCACCAGATATTAGCAACCCCAGCACATTCTTTTCTTTCCTTAGGTCAAGAGCTTTTACTTGTTTGTGTAAAGGAAGGTCTTTACAGCCTCGATTTGACATGAGAATTGCTAGCACTGCCCTTGTGCCAACAAAATAAGTCATTTGACTGCAACACCATGATACTGCAATAGTCCGCATGACAACTATAAGCACCACTAAGTAGCCAATGGACAAGCAGATTATACTGGACAAAGGAATGACTCATCACCCAGGCAAAGCAAAGAATGGGTGCAAATCAAAGCTTCTGGTGTTGTCAGTACTGGGAACAGGTTACCTCTTTTTGAGCTGTTAGTCAGAGGGGCCTCATAGACCCAAATGGAGGTCCAAATCAGGCTGGCCTGCCTTGGCCAGCTGGGTGCCGAGCACAAAGCTCTCACCCTCTGAACACAACAAAGCACCCTTGGGTTTCCACTGGGCCAGGCTGGAGCTCAAGAAGCACTGGTTCCCTTCATCACACCATGTTTTAAAGGGGAATTGCAGAACCCAAACAGTTAGCAAGCAGCAGCTGTGGGAAGCAGCTGTGAGGACACCTGTCCAAGCCTCAGGCTGCAAGCCACTTCTCAGTGCTCTCCTCTTCACACTCTCAGTCCTGCCTACCTCCAGGGCAATGTTGCTCTGGGCTTCCCTGCTCAGGGATGGGAATGAGAGAATCATTTGCCTATTCTAGCTAGAGAATGGCTGTTGACCTTTCTCTGGAGTCTGTTCATAGGACTAGAGCAAGTGTTAAGTTGCCTGGTGGACGCCTTTGTAGGTTGTTTTTGTAGTGCTGAGGATGGAACTTAGTTTTTACTCTTTTGGGGGGCCCACCACCCAGCTCCCAAATAAATCACACACAGGGAGGCTTATTATTACTTATAAATGACCGGCCTTAGCTTGGCTTGTTTCTTGCCAACTTTTCTTAACTTTAATTATTCCATTTATCTTTTGCCTCTGGGCCTTTTCCTTTTCTTCTGTATATCTTACTTTTACTCTTACTCCGTGGGTGGCTTGAGGCTGGCCCCTGATGTCCTCCTCTCCTTCTCTGGCTCCTTCTTTTCACTCCTCCATCTCTCCTCTTGCTCCTCCCAGAGTTCTCCTTCTATTTATCTTCTCTACCTGCCAGTCCCGCCTATTTCTCTCTCCTGCCTTGATATTGGCCATTCAGCTCTTTATTAGACCATCAGGTGTTTTAGACAGGCACAGTAACACAGCTTCACAGAGTTAAACAAATGCAACATAAACAAAAGTAACACATCTTACAATAATATTCTACAACACTCCAGTGCTTTGCTCATGATATGCACGTGCTCTACCAATGAGCCACACTCCCCACCCTTCTTTTAATGTTAGGCTTATTTATCATATGCAAAGCCTACACTATTAGGAGAAATCACAGAAGAACACTAATGAAGCTCTCCAGCTAGAGAGGGAGATTCAAACACAAATACCACACAACATAGTGACCTTCCAAAGACATTAGAAGTAAAGGGCTTATGGAGGTAGGATTTAATACCAACAGGTGAAGCCTTCATATAGCTACTTTTTTTTTTTTTTGCATTATTTTCTCAATGGGTTTTGAGACAGGACCTAACTGGGTATCTCTGGCTGGCTTTGAACTTGTGATTCTCCTGCCTCATCTGAGTACTGAAATTACAGACATGTGCCGTTACCATCACACCTAGCATGATGCCCTAGGCTCAGAACTGGGTCTTTTAGACTCCCCTATTCTCAACCAACTCCTTTTCCCTTTTCTGGAAAAAAAAAAAAATCCTTAATTAAGAGTCTCCGATTGCAGAAGTGTCTGGGCAACCTGCTGGAAAAGGAAAGAGAATTTTCCAACACTCGGAGCACAAAACAAAGGCCTGGGCAACTAACTGCTTTCATCAGAATAATCAAGGCTGTAGGCAGCTGGCCTGAGATCTATATTCCTGTTCCCAGGATCACGAGGCAACATTCCCCTTGTCTACTTGGTTCTGTGCATTCACCAGTGACTAAGGGCACAGAACAGCTCTCATCAACAGACTAACATGCCACAGGCACACAATTACAGACCAGTGAGCACAGTGTAGCACACACAGGCCAGGTCCTGAGAAGGCTCCTTGCCGCTTTAGACACACAGAACCATTCCAGGGGCTGGGTCTTCGGCTTCCTGCTGCCTTCCTATAAGCCGACCAAGGCCCAGACCCTTTGCAGCATGAACGGAGGTCTAATGAGAGGAGAAACAACCAGGCAGGGCAGGATCCAGACAAGACCTGCCATTACCTTCTAACCATAGCACTGTATCCACACTGCAGCATCTCAGTTCCTGTGTGTGTGTGTGTGTGTGTGTGTGTGTGTGTGTGTGTGGTGGGGGTGGGGGTGGGGGAGTATGTGGTGGGGGAGTGGGGGGTGTTACTCCTAGATCAGCCTTACACACCAAGCATGGCATCTGCCATAGGATACGTGGCCTGCCTGCCGCAACTCTGAACCCCCCACCTTATCTAATGGGCATTCTGGGGCTTCTTTTTCTAATGGTGAGCTCAGTCATAAAGCAGACTGCTGGCAGCTTTCCAACTCTGAGACTAGCAGGAACCAGGACCAGCTATGGGAGGAGGGGCCCAGCACCTCCTGCTTATCTGTGACTCTGAGCTCTAAGCACAGCAATGATTTTGTCTTGTTTCATTTTAAAATTTTATTTATGTATGTGAGAGTTTTATCTACATGTATGTCTGTACATCCCTGACCAGAAGAGGGTATCTGGATCTCCTGGGACTGGAGTTAAGGATGGCTGTGAGCCACCATGGGAGCCCTCTGGAAGAGCAGCCAGGGTTCCTAACTGCCAGCCACCTCTCCAGCCCAGCAGTAATTTCTTACAGAACTATCCACATCCTCACTTCATGTTCACCTTAAACTGCACTTAGAGGCCGAGGAAAGCCACCGAGCTACAGCCAAAATGACATAGCACACTTCCTCAGCAAAATCCTGTTGTAGACGCCATTCACTAAACTTCTGTGTCTCAATGGCTTTCTAAGTTTCTGGATCACAGAGCTTCCCTTTACTACATCCTGAGAACCCTACTCTGCAGACAAAGGAAAAGCCATTCCTATGTTGTGCTGGATATTTGGTTCATGACTGCTTCGGTTTGAGTGTGCACTGTCCCCTACAAGCTCCTAAGCTCATGTGTGTTTGAAACTGTGGCCCCCTGGCTAGGAACACTGCCATGGGGAGGTGGTCAGACTTTTGGACACAAGACTTGGCTAGAGGAAGTGGCTCACTGGGAGTTTTTAGACCAGCCCCTTTCAGCCTCTCCTGATCCACCAGATACAACAGGTCATGCCGCAAGCTTGTACTGCATGCCTCCCCACTGTGGAACCGTGAACTGAAATTCCTTCGTCCTCTAAGTTCCTTCCATTAAGTATTCTGTCCCAGTGACATGAAAAGTAGTATAATGTCTTATAATGTGTCAGGGATTATTGGAATTTTGTTTTTCCAGACAGGGTTTCTCTGTGTAGCCTTGGCTGTCCTGGAACTTGCTTCGTAGACCAAGCTGGCCTTGTTTTTTGTTTTTGTTTGTTTGTTTGTTTTAAAGACACTGAGACAAGGGTCTTGCTATGTAGCCCAGGCTGGCCTTGAATTTGAGGTAATCCTCCTGCCTCAGCCTCCTGAGTGCTGGTATTACAGCTATGTGCCACCACACTCAGCTTTTGTTTCTTTCAAATGAGTTCTGCTATGCAGTCTAGGTTGGCCTTGAATTCCTAGATGTAAGTAAGTGGTCTTCCTAATTCAGACTCCTAAGTAGTTGGGTTAGGTGGCACCATCACACCCAGGCTTAAAGCCTTGCTTTTTTTTTTTTTTTTTTTGGTTTTTCAAGACACGGTTTCTCTGTGCAGCTTTGTACCTTTCCTGGCTAAGCCTTACTCTTTTTAATGAGGAAAAAAAAATAGATACAATCTAGTTTACAAAGTTCTAGTTTCTTATTTTTATTTTTCATAACTGTCTCACTACATTTCCCCGTGTGTATGTGTGTGTTTGGTACAAGGACTGAACCTAAGGCTTTGCACATGCTAGGCAAACACTACTACTGAGCTACCTGCTTAGACTGTTTGTTGTTCTTCAGCCACAATCTCACTCTGTAGCCCAGGCTGGCCGCGAACTCACAGCAATCCTTCTGCCTTAGTCTCTGATTGTGACAGAGGAACACCACAGCAAGCTTATTACATCTTATTGTGCTATTTAGCAGTGGGAGAGCTGGTGGAGCTGAGCAAGCAGAGGGCAACACCTTACCAGTGAGAACGTCGGACTTGAGCAGTGTAAGAGACTCTGTGAAACCTGAGACTTGGAAGGGCACACTGAGGTCACTAGTGGTAGAGGGACGCCATGGCTGCAACTAACTTTCAGATAATTCAGAGGAAAAACTGAGTTTACAGACAAAAAGACCTGACAATTACATTAAATTGTTCAACATTTGGGGAACTCTGTGTATGAGTCATGCCAATTTTATTTTGTTTTGAGACAA
This sequence comes from Peromyscus eremicus, assembly GCF_949786415.1. NCBI lineage: Eukaryota > Metazoa > Chordata > Mammalia > Rodentia > Cricetidae > Peromyscus > Peromyscus eremicus. The sequence goes on along the minus strand of NC_081419.1, from coordinate 124,011,238 downwards.
GGTCTTACTATGTAGATCAGGCTGGCCTGCCTCTGCCTCTCAAGTGCTGGGACTAAAGATGTGCACCACATACTCAATATCTTGCAAATTTTAAGTCTATAATCATGTAAAATAAAGTTGTGAAAGTCATATAAAGGGCAGGGGCTATTGCTCAAGGGTAGAATGTTTCCTGTCCATGATCAAAGCCCTGAGTTCAATCCCAGCACCAAAAATATTTTTTGTGTGTGTGTGTGTGTGTGTGTGTGTGTATTGTTGTTGTTGTGCATGGAAGGGGGAGCTGTACACATCTATGTGTGTATCCTAGAGGTCAAAGGAAGGCATCAGGTGTCCTTTTTTTTCCTTTCTTTCTTTCTTTCTTTTTCTTTCTTTCTTTCTTTCTTTCTTTCTTTCTTTCTTTCTTTCTTTCTTTCTTTCTTTCTTTCTTTCGTTTTTCGGGGCAGGGTTTCTCTGTGTAGTTTTGGTGCCTGTCCTGGATCTTGCTCTGTAGAGCAGGCTGGCCTCGAACTCACAGAGATCCACCTGCCTCTGCCTCCCATGTGCTGGGATTAAAGGCGTGCACCGCTGCCGCCACCACCCAGCCCTTCTCTATCTCTTATTACTTTTCTCCTTATCCCTTTGAGGTGGGGTCTCGAACCTGGAGTCTGTGTCACATCATCATTCAGCTAAACTAGCAACCAGCAAGCCACAGCAATCCTCCTGCTTCCTCCCACTTCGATGCTAGGGTTACATGCACGGAATGGACCATGCCTACCTTTTACACAGGTGCTGTGATCTGACCTCCAGCTGGGCCATTTCTCTGAGGCCCCCAAAATATTTGGACTTATTTTTATTATTTGAAGTTATGTGTATATATATATAGGTCTGTGTGTAGCTAAGTGCGCATGAACTCCAGTCCTGTGGAGGCCAGAGATGTCTGATCGCCCTGGAACTGGAGTTACCACAGTTGGGAGCTATTCAACGTGAATGCTGGGATGTACTCAGGTCTTTTGCAAAAGCAGCAAGTGCTCTTAACTGCTGAGCCATCTCTCCAGCACCACCAGCCCCATTTTTTTAAATGAAAAAAAAATTAAAAATACTTGAGGTACAGAGGTGAGGTCAGTTGCAATATTTCATAAAGATACAATGGCCCTTGCAGGCATTTACAGGCTTTCCATGTTAGGAAATCTCCAGAGAAACGAAACCAACAAACAGAACACATTGGATGGGGGGTTCTGCAGACTGACTGTGCAGCAGGAGATGAAGCTCTCTATGATTCTGCAGGACAGACCAGGCTGGCAGAATCACAAGGCCAGTTCATAAGCAGCCAGTTAGCAGAATTCACTCTATGAGGTGCTCAGGCCCTTGAGGAATGCACTAAGATATATACATTTGGTCTTCGTGGCCAGAGTGCCTTAACCCTTGTTTGTTTCTATCATTTTTCTAAGTGGTAAGAGTAATAAATATAAAATGAGCATTGCTGGGGATATGGTGGCACAGACCTATAATCCCAGCAGAGAGGCAGAGATGGAAGGATTTGGAAGTGGAAGTCAGCTTGGTGTTACACAGCAACCCCTTGCCTCAAATGATAACAAAAAGCAAAAAAAAAAAAAAAAAAAAGGCAAGGAGTGTCTTTTGTAATCCAGCCTCATCTGACTTTGTGTTCCTCAGGTAACCTCAAGGAAGCCACAAGAATGGAGACTGGCAGCCATGGGAATCACATAGGTGATTAAGGGTCAGACAGTGCAGGCTCAGTCTGGCCTTGACCTTGCTGAGTAGATGAGGATGAGCCTGAATTGATTTTCCTGCCTCCACGAGACTGCTGGGATCACAGGTGTATGCCACCACACCCTACTTACGCAATGCCTGGATGAGTCCAGGTCCTTGTGCATGTCAAGCAAGCATTCCAACAACTCAACTGCATCTTTTCCCCTCTCTTTTTAATCTTAACCTCATTCTGAAATTCTTTTCTGTAGCTAAGATTCAGATTTACCTGAATAGGGTCTGTGGTGATTTGAATAGGAATGGCCCCAAAGATTCATATATTTGAATGCTTGGTCACCAGGGAATGGCACTATTAGGAGGTGTAGCCTTGTCAGAGGAAGTGTGTCACTGGGGGTGGGTTCTGAAGTTCAAGCCAGGCCCTGTCTCTCTCTTCCAGCTGCCCGCAGATCCAGGTGTAGAACTTTCAAGCTACTTCTCCAGCACCCTGTCTGCCTGCATGCTGCTGTGCTTCTCACTATGACTATGAACTAAACCTCTGAACTGTAGGCAAGCCCCAGTTAAATACTTGCTTTTATAAGAGTTGCTGTGGTCATGACATCTCTTCACAGCAACAGAACAAATCCAGTAGCAATTAAAATTTTAATTAAATAAAGCTAAGCAGAGTGGTATAGGCCTAGAATCCCAGCCAGGAGGCTGCGGTAGGAAGATCACAAGTTCAAAGCCAACTGGGCTACACAGGGAGACTGTGTCTCAAAATAAATAAAATGCAAAAACAAATCCACTGATTTAAATGTTAATCTCATCCTCTAAATCACCTTCCTCTAAATCAGGATAATGCTGTCTGTCTGGGCACTGTGTCCCAGCCAAGTTTACACATACAATTAGCCATCACAGCCTGTAACAGCAGAGGCCAAAGGTGCATGCTCACTGACAGAAGTCTTCATCCAGTCAACACTGAACAGCTGCCGACCATCAGTTTCAGGCCAAAGACCTTCGTTTATCTGCTGTTGGGGAAGCCTGCCGGAGGGAAAGGTCACCTTCACACACACAGTCGGGAACACACACATCAGGAAACTAGGAATGTCAAAAAGGTATTGCATTTGCTCCTACTGCTGATGAATTCTAACAAAGCCCCAGATGTGGGGCTCACAGAGGGTCTTGGCTGCTGGATTACCTCCTTAGGTCCAGCCAGACTGCAAATTCATTGTGGTTATTTTCCCAGAAGACCTGCTTTTCCTCAGCCTACTGCTACCATTGGGCCTCATGCTTATGGGACCAAACCACAGTCCAGGGGGCCCCAGAGTGAAGGTCACTAGCCACAGGGCACTCAACTGGCTTTGCAAAGGCCTCTATAGAGACCAAGCACCTGCACACAGCACACATAAGAGCAAGACTCTGGTGTCTCCCAGAAATGGATTTCATCTGCCATTTGCTGAGTTTAGTTCCTGACTTCTTGCCCAAATTTAACCCACCCTCTGCATTTGTTAGGCACAAAGTGAGGTGGGCACCCTTAAGAGCAGACTCCTCAGTCAATGCACATTCAAGACATCTTTTCCTCTATTTTCAACAGAAGTTTTATAATACCAGGTGCAAATGTCCAGAGGCACTCCAGACCATACTTTAATCTTTCTTTCTTGGTTTTGGAGACAGGGTCTCACACTTTAATATTTTTAATTTAATATTTATTTTTGGTTTTTCAAGACAGGGTTCCTGAGTTGGTTCCAGTTTTGGTGCCCGGCCTGGAGCTCACCATGTTTGGCTATACCATGATGTCTTACCCCAACTTCACTGAGGCCTTCTACTAATTTGAACCTTTTATGTTACACCTTGCTTAACCATCCGCAAATCTTTCTGGACAGCAGTTTTTGGTTTTGTTTTTTTCTTCTTCTTCTAGACAGGGTTTCACTGTGTAGCTCTGGCTAGCCTAGAACTCACTATGTAGACCAGGTCGTGAACCTAGAAACCAGCCTGCTTGTGCCTCAAAGGCATGTGCCAGCAACACCCAGTAAGATTTTGGTTTTTGAGACGGGGTCTCTTGCATGGTTCATGATGATCTCAAACTTGCTATGTATCCAAAGATGGCCTTGAACTCTCTGGCTCTCGGCATTTTGGATAGCCGGAATGTCAACACAAAATGGAAACATTTTACAAGCAGACACAAAGCTTTAACTCGTCAGAATGTCAAAAACCTCAAAAATAGATTACATATCTCAACTCTCCTCATTTTAAAGATGTAAAAAATGTGAGGCTAAGAAAGGCTAAAACAAAACAAAACAAAACTACACTCAGCTAGCTGGTGTGTGGTGTCACTCAAGGCCATTCTGGGCTACACAGAGGGATCCCGCCAAAAGGGGGGAGGGGTGTCAACCCAAACAGACAGTACCACACCACAAACAAAGTGGAAAAATCAGGATGGAAAGGAGTTTGAGGCTGAAAGTGTGGCTCAGTGGTGAGTGTTTACCCAGGATGCATCAGGCCCTAGGTTTGATCTCCAGCACGAATGAGTGAAACAAAAAGTGTAAAGGAGGTTAGACTCAGGTCCAGCCCTCCTTTGCTACACAGGTCTGCTGGTCCCTAGATTGAGGAGCTGTTTTAGGATGGACTTCTAGACTTTGTCAGAAATTAAGAGAATCCATGCTAAGTACTGTTTCTAATAACCACGATTCTAGGGCTGGAGAGGTGGTTCAGTGGTTAAGAGCACTGGCTGCTCTTCCAGAGGACCTGGCTTTGATCCTAAGCACCTAAATGGCAGCTCACAACTGTCTGTAACTCAGGTCCCAAGAAATCCATCACTCTCTTCTGGCCTCCATGGGCACCAGACTCAAAACTGATGTACAGAAATAAATGGAGGCAAAACACCAATTTTACATTTATTTATATAATAAAATATATTGATTTGTTATTTTATAAAATAATAAAATTAAGAAAAAAAATGAAAACACAATGCCTCTAAGTGAAAGAAAAATCAAGAGCCAATGGACGAGTTTAAGAATTCGGGAGGCAGAGGCAGGCGGATCTCTGTGAGTTGGAGGCCAGCCTGGGCTACAGAGTGAGTTCCAGGAAAGGTGCAAAGCTACACAGAGAAATCCTATCTCAAAGAAACCAAAAAAAAAAAAAAAAAAAAAAGAAAGTCTTTGGGGCTGTGTAGTCTGAGAACCAAACAAATAGAAGGCTTTAAAAACTAAGAGCCCCCAGGAAAGGCGCAAAGCTACACAGAGAAACCCTGTCTCGAAAAACAAAAAAAAAAAAACAAAAAACTAAGAGCCGCCAAGATGGCCCAGTGGTCAAGGCTATTGCCACCAACCCTGATACTATGAGTTCAATTCCTGGGACCCATGTGTTAGGAGAGAACTGACTTCTGCAAGCACATGGTATGTGCCTGCCTCATACATACACAGACACACATACACAAAATAAATGTTTTAAATATAATAAAAAATAAATTAAAAAAAGAAAAGCCTGCCAGGCGGTGGTGGCGCACGCCTTTAATCCCAGCACTCGGGAGGCAGAGCCAGGCGGATCTCTGTGAGTTTGAGGCCAGCCTGGTCTACAGAGCAAGACCCAGGACAAGCGCCAAAACTACACAGAGAAACCCTGTCCCAAAAAAAAAAAACAAAAAACAAAAAACAAAAAACAAAAAAAAAAAAAAAAGAAAGAAAGAAGAAAAGCCCCAAGTGCTTCTCCCAGTATAGAAAAAAGATGTAGAAAACAAACTGAATGGCACTTCTAACATAAGCACCATGTGGCGAGGCCATAGTTAACATCTCCCTCCTAGTCACTGTATATGCCGCCATGCTTCCACAGTCTGAGACTTGCAGGTTCACAGCCCTCAGGCACTGCCGGAGCCCGGGAGGGCTCCGGGGTGTACTGTTGGCAGTCCATTCCCATTCCTCACATGGACTTGTGCAGAGAGGTGACTGGCTGATTGTCATCATCTGTTACCCAGACAAGTATGGAAAACCAGGGCATCAAACACTCAAATCTGGGCTCTACCACTGTGCTACACCTCTCCTGTCTCTTGTATGAGACAGGGGCTTTGGCCCAGGCTACCTCAAACTCTGGAGTAGCTGAGTCTACAGGAGCACATCACCATACCCAGAGCCACTTTTAATTTATTTACGTTTGTGTGATGTGTGTGAGCATAGGCACACATAGCCACAGGTCAACTCCAGAGGTCAGAGCACAGCGTCTTTCCTTCCTTCCACTAGAGGTTCTAGGCACCAATTTCAGGCTCGCATGGCAAGTGCCTTTCACCTCACTCATCTCACCAGCCCTCAGCTTTCCAGTTTTATATAGCTTTCCTATGCGGATCTGACAAACAACAGCCTTCCACTCACAAACTGGGCAGGTTACTTATCTTTTGGTTTTTGAGACTGGGTATAGGGTATGCTGTATGATGGGATTATCAGTGTAAACCACCAAAACATACCCATCCACACTAATTAATATATGATATGTGTATGTTAAGTGGAGCACGGGGAGAAAGGTTTCCATCTATAGTGAGGACAGCGGACAACCCATCACACCTGAGGACCAGGAAATCTGCTGGGTAGACTGCTGCACTGAGAGACATTTCCTTAATCCTTGGACCCATCATAACCGGAGCCCTAGTGTCCTCCAACTCCTGGGAAATGACCTTGAACACGCAGGCAAAGCCATATCCCTTGTCACCCACTGCCTGGACAACACCAGAGAATCTGAGCAACACAGCTCTTCTACTAACAAGGCATTCTGGGGGAGCCACTGCCGCTGGCCAGTTTCCCTGGCAGTTATCCCAAGCCCTTGTTGTAATAACCTGCTTTAGCCATTCAGGGCCACTTCTTTACAAGCTATCTTGAATACTAAATACAAAGAGGCCCAACTGGTAGTCTAACAGCCTGTCCTTACCATCTTTATTTCAGGAAGGGGAAAAGCCTCAGAATGCTTTTGGAAAGCAATTAATGTTTACTCTTACCAATTATCAAATATACTTCAATGCCCCGTATAGAAAGTTCTCTAAAGTTCTGTCAGTCAAGCAGCCGCCGGGTGCCCAGGTTTCCACTACAATGAAATCATTACTAACTGGCCCCAGATGTCTGTTCCTTGCTAGTTTTTAACTCTATCTTAGTACAGGGTAGGCACAATTCTCCATACCAAGAGGAAAAAAGGAAGGGAGGGAGGGAGGGAAGGAAGGAAAGAAAATCTGGCAACAGGGGGCTGTGCAAAAATATGATTCATCCATAAGTTGAAAAGCACCAGTATGTGTTATTGACCAGGAACCCTGTTTATGGGTGAAGCGACAAATGGTTTGGGGCGAAACAAAAACCACAAAATTGTGCAACACACAAGTGTACATACCTGTGTATTTAGGAACAGAAATTACCTGGAAGCACAAATGGCAAAAAATAATGAGGACTGTGGGGCTTGGTGGAGCTGGCTGCGCCTTTAACCCCAGAACTTGAGACAGAGGCAGGGGGATTTTGAATTTGAGGCCAGTTTAACTGCATACGGTTACAGGTCAGACTGGGCTTAACAGTGGGGGTGGGGGATGAGAACTGTCAGAGGCTTTCTTCAATTACTTCGTTTTCCCACTGAGAACAAATGTTTGCAAAATAGAGAAAGTAACAACTTCTAAAGCAATCTCCAGACAAGTTTTGCCAGGGTGAAAACCTCAAAGACAGCCTTCAGATCCCTCCCGTTTTAGGCAGGCTTTACAATGATTTTTTTCTCATCAGTCCACGGTATGTGTGTGTGTGTGTGTGGGGTAGTTTGGGGGCGGCCACAATTCCCTGAAGAAGATGACTGATCTGACCCCTATCCAACTCATAAAAACTACCGGGCCTGATTCCAGTCCCTTGTTCTTCACTCGGGGCTGCAGAAAAACAAAGGGGGTGGGAAGCACCAACTCTGCAGCCATCTCGGAAACTCACAGCTGGAAACCAGCCGGAAAATCCGCCTGGACTTGGGGCCTGGCAGCTGCTCAAACAGCAGACCCCTAAGGCACTTTTTGCAGACCTGCGACTCCGCTGAGCTCAGAGGCCTGGCTCTGGACTGTCAGATTCCGGACGACACACCCCAGGGGACAGACTGCAGTGGAAGACCAGGGCCACTCAAAGCCATCCTCAGGGACTAGGGGCTGCAGGCAGGGCGGCCGGGGGATGGCTCTCAATCAGAAGGAAACCCGCAAGCGCACGGTATGCACGAGTCCTTCGAAAGAGGATGCATAGCTCCACTGTCACTTCACTGGTCACTGGTGAAAGTGGTGCAACAGGGACCGGAGCCCACCGGCGACACTGGGGGGCGGAGCCCGCCCTGCCCAGGGCCGGGTCTCCCTCCCGGGAATGGCGGGCGGCTCACCTTGGGGTCCCGCTCGTAGTAGTGCTGCTGCGTGCGGATCCAGCGGCCCACTAGGTGGTCGCGCACGGTGTGTGCCAGAGCGAAGAAGTAGTCGCGGGGCGTGGCCACATTGCGGTCCTTGACCAGCGTGAAGTGCAGGTGCCTGTTGAAGCTCTTCCGCACCTCGGCCACGTCGCCCAGCCCCGCGAGGCCACGCACGCTGATCTGCTTCTGCCTCTCGCTGTCCGTCAACGGCTTCGCCATGGCGCCAGAAGAGGCAGCGGACGAGGGATGGACCTGGAGCGAGCGGAGGAGACTCTAATGGCTAGGATGCTGCGGCGTCTCTGGTGCCAAGGACTGCGGCGGAGGACGGCTGATACGGACTGCGCTTGCGCAGATCGAGTGGGCAGGGCCGCGCCGAGGGGCAGGGCCTGAGCTGGAGGCGGGGCTGCGTGGAGAAAAGACCACGGATTAGGAGAACGTTTTAGCCGGGCAGACAGCATAGACTCTGGAACGTGGGGAAATGGTTTATCCCTTTTACTGGTGTGTCTGAAGCTGGAGTGACCGGCCTACAGCTTCACCATACCTGAGATCTACCTCCTTTATGGAACAAAATTAGAAACAGAACTAGTGGCTGGTGCCTGCCACACCAGAGGGCGAACCCTTTCCATCCAACTTCCTGGAGTTTCTAGGGCTGCAGGCGCTGGCTCTGCACAGAATCACCAGATGTCCCCGTTAGGACTGCCTTGGGTGCTAACGTGCAGCAGAGTCCTGTTAAATGTTGAGCGCACATGCTTGGCAGGCAGCCTCCAACACCTGCTGTGGGCCCTGTCGCTGAGCTGACAGGTGGCTCTGAAAATACACCTAAGAAAATAAAAGGTTGTTTATACAAAAATTGCAAATTCAGAATTCCCCATGACACTTGATTTCAGCTCTGGGGAACAAATTGCATGGAAACCCTCCAAACACAAATTGCTAGTCTAGGCTAAAGTATCATAAAATACTGAGATACATATTATATATATGTGTGTGTGTGTGTGTGTGCAGAATACATACATACATGTATATATGTATACACATATTCATATGATACAATTTATATGTGTGTAGGTATATACATGTATGTATATATATCATCTCCTTATCGCTCTGAATAACTAGCAAGTCATTCAGAACCCCTGCTCCCTAAATCACACACTAGCAGACACAATGCCCTTTGACCTGCAGCAGGAAGAAAGAACACCCCACATCTGGAGGAGCTCAGTCTGTCTGGCAGAGACACATCCCCCTCCACCTTAGGTGGGGCAAGGCTTCCAAAGCTGATGCTCAGCACTAACTTCCGGTGGTCAGATGGACCCACCGGTCCTCAGCACAGAGGGCGGCCTCCTGTAAACTCCCCTGACCCCAGAAGGGCCTTTCCTTTGTTCTGGGGAGGCTCCCCTCACATAAGGAGGCCTTCCTTGGCTCCTTTCAGTGGGCTGTTGGGGATGCAGAAGTTTCTGCTTGTGGAGGTAAAGGTTGCCACAGGGGATATCATAAAAGTCCAGGTGTAGAGGAGGTGTGTCACTGGGGGTGGACTCTGAGCATTCAAAAGCTTGCCCTGTCTCTTGCTCCCTCTGCCCCCAACTTGCAGGTAAGATGTGAGCTCCCAGCTACTGCTCTAGTACCATGCTTGCCTGCCTGATGCCAAACTTCCTGCCATGATGGTCATGGACTCTAAACTTCTGAAACTGTAAGTAAGCTCCCAATAAACTCTTTCTTCTATTAAAAGAAAAAAAGGCCTGGCGGTTCTGGCGCACGCCTTTAATCCCAGCACTCGGGAGGCGGAGCCAGGTGGATCTCTGTGAGTTCGAGGCCAGCCTGGGCTACCAAGTGAGTTCCAGGAAAGGCCCAAAGCTACACAAAGAAACCCTGTCTCGAAAAACAAAAACAAAAACAAACAAAAACAAACAAACAAAAAAAAAAAAAAAAAAAGAAAAGAAAAAAGTCCAGGTGTAAGGTTGGAGGTACAGCTCAGAAATAGTGTGGCTTGCACAGTGGATACCATCCCCAGCTCCAGAAAAGGCAAAACCAAAACTCCAGGTGCAGCTGTTTTCCTGGTTTGATGCTTCCAGAGTTAACTGGCCTCTTCATCTACAGACTTCTCAGGAGACAACACACTGGAACGCCTCCCCTTACTCTTGTATGCTCAGGAATTCGCTTTACCGCTTTATCCTTGTGATTTTGAAGCCAGCAAGATCAAATTTCAGCCACTGATGGCAGGGCCTGTGGGATTCCTGATAGACTGGAGGCTGGGGACTCTGGCTAATGTTATCTCTTTGACAGTGACTGTGCAGTTCAGAAGTCATACCAGTGTGTGTGCTCCTACAACACCACTTGCATAGTCCTGGGGAACAGATTGCAAGCTTCAAAAGACAAAAATATTAGAGCTGGCCATGCCTGTAATCCCAACACTGGCTGACGCCAGCCTCATAGGCAGACCCGCTTCAAAACAAATAGTTGTTCAAAGACAGATTTTCTGGTGTAACAGATTGTACCTAACATCTGGGAAAGGTTCAGCCACCTACCTTGGCAGGGAATAGCGACCCTCTTGCTCTAACGATCTACACTTACCTCAGAGGTGTGGAAGACTGAAGCTCCCTGGGTTCTAGGCAATACTGCTGGCTTCTCTATGCCAATCAGTCAAGTGTTAAATAACCACAGACCAGACTTTTCAAGAAATGGACACAAATGGCAAATGCATTAATTAGGCTGGACCAGGTTAAATAGAGAACCTCACCCCACCCCCAGCAGGAATGATCTGGTGACATGGAAGCCCTCCCTCACTGTTCTGGTTCATTTTTGTCAACTTGACAAAGCTTACAGTCATCTGCGGAGGAGGAACCTCAATTGATAGAAGGCCACCGTCAGATTAGCGTATATGAAAAAAAGGGGGAGGGGAGCATTTTCTTGATTAATGCTCGATGTGGGAAAAGCCCAAAGCACAAGCTGAGCCAGTCACAGAGAACAAGCTAGGAAGCGATGTTCCTCCATGGCCTCTCAACATGAGTTTTAGAGGAGACAAAGATTTAAACCACAGTATATGCTCCACACTCATATAACCCTGCCAGTCTCCCAGCCCAGTCCTGCGTCCACTAACCTCAGACTCCTCACCTGTGTTTGCCTGGTTTTCAATTCCATCCACGCATCTTCCCATCTCCCAGACCTTACACTGAGATTTTCTTGTGTCTTCCCTCCACCTATAGCAGATGCTGTTGATTCTGATTCAGTACGGTCTTGTGTAGCCCAGATGTCAGGTGAAGCTGATGTTCCTGAGCTCAGGTCCCTAGGCTCATCCAACACACACACACACACACACACACACACACACACACACACACACACACAAAACGACTGTCTACCCTACAGGCAAATGCTAGGAATAAAAAAAGGACTTTATTTGGTAGCCAAAGAATGGGAGGGAGGAACTTTGCTAGCAGGTCATCCAGGAGCGTGAGGTCGAAGATCTAAGACAGGGACAATGAGGGAGAGGCAGGCTAAGAGAGAGGAAGGATTCTCATGTTCTCCCTGGAATAGGTAGAGATCTCCCAGGAATCCCAGCGTCACTATTTTTTTCTTCTTCTCATTTCATAGTTTGATGTTTCTAGTCACAGTAGCTGGTAGGTGTCTTTAGCTTTGAAGGGAGGAGGAGAGAGGCTTGGCAAGTCTAGGTCAAGTACTCTTGGGATTACAGTCCCAGCAAAAACATTTCTCAAATGTTTGACGTGTCAACATGTAGGGCCAAGTAAAGTCTGACCCAGAGGTAAAGGTAGCAAGGAAGAGAGACACAATGTAAAGACAGATGTTAAGCTTGGCATGGTAGCACATGCCTGTCTGTAATCACAGCAACAGAGAGGCTGAGGCAGGAGAATTACCAGTTCCAGATCACCTTGGGCTACATTGGGAACTTTGGCCCTGCCTGAGCTACAAGGTGAGACTCTTTCTCAAAACAAAACAAAACAAAACAAAACAAAACAGAACAGAACAAAAGGAGACAAGCACCCATCAAACATGAGCACGCTCAAGTGAAGTGTCAGAAAAAGTGGTATTGTGTGACACTAGCCCGAGGAGTCACGAACCAGTGTCTGCTTACACAAATAGGGAGCTGGTGACGGGCTGAAGTAAGGATACCACCAAAGTCCAACGTGGTGAAGCAGGAAGTTTTATTGGGATCACTTACAGGGGCGGAAATGACTCAAAGACAGTTGCACCAGCTAACCTACCTCCAGCATGAATGACAACACTCAAGAACGCTGGAAACCTGGAGCACACTTTACAAGCCGCTGACAGCCCAACAGATCGGAGAGTGTCTCTTCCAGGCAGCTTCATTGGTCCCAGCCTCTTCCAGGTGGCTTGACAGGTCTGCTTCTTCCAGGCAGCCTGGACTGTCCGGGAGTATCTCTCTGCAGTTCTTACTGCTTACTTAAGCTTGGAGAGGAAGCCTAGGGAATCTGGTCAGTTTCAAGGATCTCCTGAGGCTACTGAGGAAACTGTTTACTTCCTGAGTTCCGGCTTTGTTTGTTTGTTGTTTTTGAGAAAGAGTCTCACTATATAGATCACACTGGCTTTGCTCACAGATACTGACCTGAGTGCTGGAATTAAAGGCTGACTACGCCAGAGTAGTGGCGCACGCTTTTAATCCCAGCACTCGGGAGGCAGAGCCAGGCGGATCTCTGTGAGTTTGAGGCCAGCCTGGGCTACCAAGTGAATTCCAGGAAAGGTGCAAAGCTACATAGAGAAACCCTGTCTCGAAAAACCAAAAAAAAAAAAAAAAAAAAAAAAAGCTGACTACTTTCTGAGTTTTAAACAGCTTCCCTCCAAGTCTGAACTCTTTATTTGCCATGTTTTTTTTTTGTTCTCTGAAATTTCCATACAATGTCTTTTGATCATATTCTGCCCCCTTTCCAAATTCTTCCCAGACCTACCACCTCCCCCTACCCACCCAAATTCGTGTCTTTTTTTTTTTTTTTTAAACTCATTAAGTCCAGTTTGTGCAGCCCATGTCCACTAGGGTCTTCCACTTCAGTACCACCAACCTCCCAGGGACCACAACCTTAAAGGAAACTGCCTTTCTCAGAAGCTATCAATTGCCAAGAACTCCTCAGCTAGGGCTGGGGCTTCGGGCCCACCTTCCCTCTCCATGCTGGGCTTTTGTCCGGCTTGAGCTGGTGCCGAGCCTCTGTGTGCTGTGACAGCTGCTGTGCTGTGTGCTGTGACAGCTGCTGTGCGTTTGTCTGTGCAGCTTTCCTGCTGTGTCCCCAAACCAGTTTCCTTCTAGTCAGCCACCGTCTCTGGTGCCTACAGTCTTTCCACCCCCTCTTCCATGATGACTCCTAAGCCTTGGAGGGAGGGGTGTGATACAGACATCCCATTTAGGGATGAGCATTAGAAGATGGAATATTTTATCCAGAATAAATTACTATACAAGTGGCCTTCAAGTCTCTGAAAAGCCATCTATCTAGAAAACCATTACCATTATAACCCACATTCAGGAAAGCTAGTGGGAACTGGTAATTTTTGGGAACTATGGGGGTCTCCAGCCCCTCAATAGTCCCCTCCCAGGGTCCGGGAAGAATCTACAACCAGCTGATAATTAATCTTTGATGAAAAGAAATGAATCTGTGTACACAAAACTTCTTAGTCCATACACTTTATTATTCTGAGTTCTCTCTCTACACATCTTCTATTCTGCTCTCATGCCTAGCTCCTTTCTTGCCTGATTTCTCCCTGTATTCATCTACTGCTCCCTCTAAGTTTTTTTTTTTGTTGTTGTTGTTGTTGTTTTTGTTTTTCGAGACAAGGTTTCTCTGTGTAGCTTTGGGCCTTTCCTGGATCTTGCTCTGTAGACCAGGCTGGCCTCGAACTCACAAAGATTCACCTGGCTCTGCCTCCTGAGTGCTGGGATTAAAAGTGTGCGCCACCACCGCCCGGCTCCCTCTAAGTTTTATCTTAATTCTCTCGTCTTAATTCTGCTTCATCTAGATCCTTTTCATCTCGTTCTTACCCAGCTGGTACTTCCCCATCTGACTCTTCCTCATCTTCCATCTCGTCCACATGTTCTCTCTTGTCAAAATCCTCCTTATCCCTCTCCTTTCTCCATCTCTCTGTCCTCTCCAAGTCTCTCAGGAGTTCAGTTATAAACCCAAGCAATAGCAATCCCCTGGTTGAGCAAGGTCACCAGGCTTGAATTCCACGGGGTCATAAAGGTAGGGAAGAATTTTCCTCCGGCAGTGACCACCAGGCTTCCAGGGTGAAACGGACAGGTGATAAGAATCACATAGAGGGGCAGTAATTGTTAATTATCATTTGCAACCCAGAAGGGAAGTGACTAATGAATTAACTAAAGGCTAAATTTGGGTAATATCTAAGAAGAGGGATCTTATGTGCTAAACTATAGTCTTAAATGTGATTGGTAGAAAATGTTAAGAATCTATAAGTTGCTAGGTCAGTGGGAGAAAATAAAACTGCCTTCTTTTTTCCTGTGGCTCCTATCTGTCCAAGCTATCTGCTGTTTTTTCTGCAGGGTGGAGGAAGGTGTGTTCAGTTGCTAGGCAACCTGTGTACAGGTAGATGCCTCTGGTGATAATTGAAGGGAGATCTGGAACTAGAGGTAAGGTTTGGGAAAGGAGGAAGTTAAGCTTAAATGGCACATCCGCCAGGCCTTCTCAAACAGGTAGCCTGGATGCTTAAGTCTGTTCTTTCTGTTCTTAGAGAGTACAGAGGTATCTCTGATAAGGTACTTTCCTCGATTTAGGGATGGACCTGGCCGGATGCTGCCAATGATGATAATTACAGGGAGGCTTGAACTGGGGTTCTGGCTGTGCATAGCTGTCAGTGCAGGTTATCTAAATAATCCATTAGTAGAGGGGAAATGGTGCCCAGTAAATGATGGAAAAGCAGCCAGGCAGTGGTGGCACACACCTTTAATCCCAGCACTCGGGAGGCAGAGCCAGGCGGATCTCTGTGAGTTTGAGGCCAGCCTGGGCTACCAAGTGAGTTCCAGGAAAGACGCAAAGCTACACAGAGAAACCCTGTCTCAAAAAACGGAAAAAAAAAAAAAACAAAACAAACAAACAAACAAAAAAAAGATGGAAAAGCTACAACAGCACACAAGAAACTCATAGCAGAAAACGGCTGATAATCAAAAGCTAAATCTCACCAAGGCTCCTTGAGCCTCAGCTTGACCTCTGGAAGGCCCTTGGCTTCTTCCAGGTATGGCTTTGTCATAATCAGCTGAAATCCTACTTTGTATATTTTTGCGGCTTGCAGCAGGTAATGATTGGCTGCATTTCCTCAACAGTAGTGACTTTTGTTTCCTCCGTGCCAGAACTGAACCTAGTGCTCTGCACAGGCTAGGCATTTGCCCTGGGCTTCAGACAGGATGCTGCCGTATTCTCTAGGCTGGCTTCAAACTCACAGTCTTCCCACTTCCACCTCCTGAGTACTGGGGATCACCAGTAAGTGCCGCTCTACCTCACATCAAAATTAGGATTTTTTTTTCCAGCCAGATAAGAGCAAATGGAGAAGCATCTTTAAGTTTTCTTCTGTAATACCAGAACATCTGTGAAATGACCAGGAACCCCTTGGGTTGCACACTCTAACATCACTGGAATGTCCTTGACTTCAGTATTGACTGCTGACTCAGAATGCATCCTAGTCTCTTCAGTTTCTACAGCAGTGAAACTCTTTACATACAAACACTCGAGAAGCTGGCCGTGTACACAAAAGTAAAATTATCCTTTCTTTCTGACCTTTCTACTCCAAAGAAAACACCCAATAAAAATGCTTATGTCCACCTGAAGTCATGTGCAAAAAACGCTACTAACAGTATGTAAATGTCCATGAATACTTGAATGGGCACATAAATTGGGACATAACCGCATAGCCACAAGACATCCACAGCCATTCCCACTAGTGCAGATGAGTAGTGCTGTGTGGTAGAGGCCAGCTCAGAAGAGCATGCCCAGATTGCTGCTGCTCATGACGCTCTGTCAGATGTCAGCATACATGAACCTTGGGGTAGGTACATTTGAGGGGTGAAAATCTCTTGGACTACTTCTTAGGTTTCAGATGTTCTGCTTGCTGGTCCTCAGCTGTCAGCCACAGCCAGCTTGTGGGCTCACCTTGTCCCCAAAGTGACTGAGAAACCCGTTGCAGATGGCAGTATCCCAGGAGGAGCTCCTGGCATATTGATCTATCCTGGAGTCTCTCTGGGTACCACCCTCAGCTGCTGCTTTGGTTTCCTCCTAGCCTCCCCTGTCTTTGGATGTCCCCCATTAGAGATACACTGCATAAGTTGCAGGTCCCACACTTCCTCAGGGGAGCTCCAAGCCTAGACTCTTCCTGCAAACGAACACCTCCTAGCAAGGGGCATTGTCAAACCCCACTCTCTGTAGCCCACTCCCCTGTGGCTGGGCATGGAACGGCAGGAGAGGGGCTGGGCAGTTGGTAACTGAAGGCAGACACTGAGCCAAAGGTGGTGGGTGTTCTGATGTGTGAGACTCACGCCTTTAATCCGAACACTCTGGAGGGAGAGGCAGGTGAATCTGAGTTGGAGGCCAGCCTGGACTACATAGCAAGTTTCAGGCCAGCCAAGGATGGCAAGACCTTGTCTTCAAAAAAAAACCACACAAAGCTGGATAAGAAGAGCATATACTGTGTGATTCCAGTCATGTGACATTGGAGGGCTAGAGGTGTAGCTCAGTAGTACATGTTCAATCCCCAGAACCCAAAACAGATGTGTGTTATGATGGAAATCAGACAATGGTTGCCAGGACCCTGAGTGAAACCCTCTGGGGTGACAGACATGTTCCATATGTTTTAGGGGTGTGAACGGCACAAGGACAATCATTTCACAAAATCACTGAAGTAGCAGTTTGAAGATCTGCGCATTTTACTATATGCAAATGCTATCTAATGAAGGAAAATCGGCTGGACTGGAAAAGGCTAGAAACAGCCTCTACAAAGCGGGCAGCTGTGGCCAAGAGTGATCCTTCAGATCAGCCCTGAGTTCCCACTGAGTGCCATTTCATGCAGAGCAAGTTCATCGGAGACGGAGCCAAACATGGAGCTGTGTCTAAGAAGGGAGGGCAGGGAAGACTTCTTGCCAAAAGTCTATTTGCTTTGAGGCTGAACCCTGGCTGTTTGGTTTGGGTGGAGCTCTGCCTGGGAGCGCCCACTGACAAGGCAGAAGAGCAGAGAGCCCTACAAGGAAATGCCAGGCAGGGCGAGGAGGCAAGGCCCCCACGACCCATCAGGGATTTCATCTTCTTCATTCTTCTGGGCAGACTTTTCTCAATTGAGCGCCCCCTCCCTGCCCCCCCACCCCCCAGGATCCCCAGCTAGTTAGCTGGCCTGGCTCTTCTCTCAAGCGTTAGTAAGACTGCAGGTCTGAAAAAGGCCTGCGGGTTGAAAGAGAGCATCTGCTGAGTTAAGAACAAAAGAAAGTATGTGGTCAGGCTTGGCTGGAGAGACCTGCCCAAAGAGAAACCTGTTGTTTATGATTCCTCTGGCAGAGTTGTACCAGGAACACAGGACCTCACAGATCCTGTGGAAGCCCCTGAATTTCATTCCCAGACTCATGCTTCCGTTTTTTCAAACTGCTTTACTGAGATGTAGTTCACCTATCATAAGCTACCAGTGTAAAGGACAATTCAAGGCAGTTTTAGTGTATTACAGAGTTGTGCCATCATAATTTAAGTGTACATAACCTTTTCACTGTCTCCCCCCAAAATACTGCATCTGTACCAGTTTGGAGTTACTACCAATTCCTTCCTATCTGCTCTGGGAAACTACCACCTTGATTCTGCCTTGACTTTGGATATTTTATGTAAGTCAAATCATACAATATGTAATCTTTTGTGTCTAGTCCCTCTTTCCACCACTGTTCTAAGAATTAAGCTGTCTAGCATTTCTCGGCATGCTAGACAGCTTCACCCCATGGATTTAACCACAGCCCTAGAATTTAATTTCTTTTAAAGGCTGAATTACATTCCAACGTGCTCCTTTTATTTTATGGGTATTTTGCTTGTCTGTATGTCTGTATACCGCATGCATGCCTGGTGTTCAGAGGCCAGAAGAGGGTATCAGATGCCCTGGGCCTGGACTTATAGATAGCTGTGAACTGCCAAGTGGGTGTGGGATTCACATCTGGGTCCTGGAAGAGCAGTCAGAGCTCTTGACCAGTGAGCCATCTTCTCAGGCCTAAAGTACTTATTAAAAAAATAAAGGTCCTTTAAAGGTCTGGGATTATGGCTTAGTGGTAGAGTGTTTGTCTAGTATGTGTCCCCCAATCTTAGAAAATAAATATCCTTTGAAATCTCCTACTCCTCAGAAAGTTCAAACCCCTTATTTTTATCCCCACATCTCTCTCGCCTTAAAAACAAGTCCTGGCAGGCCTCTGAGCTTTGGCATTTTGATTTGCAAAGCTGTTTGATCCTGAGCTGTCCTCCCTGGATGGGTTCCAACCTCGAAGCTGACTTTTCAGAGCTCCCCCAGCACAGCAGACATCCCCCTGCCTGGCTCTGTACCATGGGACCTACCTCATCAGGGGCTGGAGGTGGTTCAGCGGGAGAACAAGATCATGCATGCTCATGCTCGGCACTCTTCAGACCTTTCAGATTGCTACTGGGGACAGCCTTATAGGGGGATATCTGCTTGGGAATGATGTAAACCACGCAGCTCACACTAGGATTTACAAGACAGCACTGACCCTCTTCCATAGAAACCTTTATCTCTACAACCAACCACACAGCAAAGGACTAAAGGTTGTTGGGTGATAAAGGGGCAGCCTAGAGATGTTGCTTCTCATTATGTCTATTTCCCTAAGCATCACAGAACACATAACTATGACTGACTCTTTAGGGTGGAGCCCAGCCTGTGGGGTGTGGGTCTGGGGTGACCAGGAACACTATGGTGATGCTCCCCCACAAGGAATGAGCTAGCACATTAGCTTAGGGTAAGAAGAAAAACCTCTGGGCCTGTGTCTCACTCACTAAGCCCTAGGGAATCCTTTCAGCTCCTTAAGGCCCAGCTTGCCAGTGTCAATGAGAGGGCCAGTTGTGTGGCTTGTGACCCTAGTGACCACACAAGATGTAGTTAATGTAATGCTTGGCACAGTGAGCACTCATTAAGCAAAGCAACTGCTATTCTAACTTAATCGCAGGAGAAGAGATGTAGTGTGCTCCCTGGGGTTATGACTGGAATGAGTCCCTCATACACGGCATTGGAAATATGATTTCTGATGCACCAGTGTGAGGAGGTGGAGCCCCAATAAAAGGGGACTGGCCCCCTTGTGAACAAACCGAGGTGACTATCAGGAGAGTGGGTCAGTTTTCTCTAGCGTTAGGAGTGCAACTTGGAGGATGGGACTCAGTGGGTGAAGTGCTTGCTGTTAAGCATGAGGCCTTGAGTTCAAATTGCCCCACACCCAAGCAACAGCCAAGCATGGTAGTAGGTACATGCCTGTACATGCCTGGAACTCCAGGGCTGGGTACAGGAATGGGATTTTGTTGGCAGAGACAAGTGATTTCCCAGGAAATCAAGCTCTTGGTCCAGTAAGAGAGAGTGAGCTTGATTTTTTAAAAGAGGATAGAAGATACTTGAAGTCAACCTCTCTCTCACTTTATGTGCACACACAGATGAGCATACCCACACGTGTATACACATGTATACACCACACACACACACACACACACCCCAAAGAGTGTAAATTGGATCCCCTTTGCTTTTTCCTATGGCCTTCTCTTGCCATTCTGCTTTTTTACCATAGACATAGTATGAGGATCCCCGCCACAGGCCTGTACCAAGGTCTTAGACTTTGTAACTTCCAGAACTATGAGCCAAAGGCATTTCTGTGCAGTGTAAATTATCCAGGGTGTAGTTTTCTGTTACAGTAGCTGAAAACAGACTAAGACACTTGTCCATGATTTTCAAGGCAAATCTAAGAATCTTGAAAGTGAAGACATTGGAATTCCTGATTTTTTGTTTTGTTTTTGAGACAGGGTTTCTCTGGGTAGCCTTGGCTGTCCTAGAACTTGCTCTGTAGACCAGGCTGGCCTTAAACTTACAGAGATCCACCTGCCTCTGCCTTCTGAGTGCTGGGATTAAAGGTGTGTTCCACCACCACCTAGCTGGAAGTCCTGATTCTAATTCCGCATCCTTTGCAAAATCCCTGGATGCTCACAGGAGGCATTATTTCTTGAGAGGAAGAACGTCTTTTTTATTATTTATTCAATTTTATGTGCATGACTGTTTTGGTTGCATGAATGTACTTTCACCATATGCATACTTAGTGCCTGCCGAGGTCAGAAGAGGGTGTTAGATCTCCTGGAACTGGAGTTACAGAAAGCTGTAAGCTGTCATGTGGATAGACGCTGGAAACTGAACCCAGGTCCTCTGCTACAACAACACGTGCTCTTAATCACTTAGCCAAGTCTCCAGCCCCAGGAAAAACACCTTTTGTTCTTATTTCAAAACCTGAAAGCAGCTTTCTTGTGACCCGCTCCTTCCTGGCACTATGCCAGAACCTGGCCCCTGGAAAGGCACAAGCCTCAGGTCATGCTGGCCCACCTGTCATCTTCCAACCCAACCCAAAGCTTTCCAAAGTCATCTCCGACTGTTTCAAGCATTCCTCACATTTCAGTGTCTCCAAACAAGTCCCACAAGCATGACGTGACTGGAACCCTCACACCAAGTCTTTTCCCAAGGTCCTGCCTGGCTGGGGTGATGGCTGCTGATACCACTCCGACTGCCAGGCTTTGCAAAGTGCCAGCCTGGAGTTGTCTCTGTCTTTACCTCAGACAGTATCGTTAGCCTGAACTCACTCTTCCAAGGACTCTGAAATGGTTCTAAAAACGAGTAGATCACAGTGACTTCTTGAAAGTATCCAAACGCGTCGAGCTCTTGATTAATGGAAAAACTAAAACTATAAAAAGTCCGTTTGGTTAGTCTGTGGTGCTGGGGGTTGAATTCAGGGTCATGCTGCCAGTGCACCACACCCCCAACCCCAGGACTTTAAAACTGTTTAAGTGAGGAAGCCTCTGTACTTTGTGACACAAAGTCTAGAAGCCACATGATAAATTTGTATGTAAATATAGATTTGATCAGTTTATACACTAAAAAGCTACCATAGAGTCAAAAGGGAGTGGTGGAGAAAAAAAATTGACCATCTTATCACAACGGGCTGGCTATTTCCTTAATAAAGATCCTAAAATCAGGGGGAAAAATGACCAGTGTTCTTGAAAAATGGTAGATCTTGGGGGCTGGAGAGATGGCTCAGAGGTTAAGAGCACTGGCTGCTCTTCCAGAGGTCCTGAGTTCAATTCCCAGCAACCACATGGTGGCTCACAACCATCTATAATCTGGCGCCCTCTTCTGGCCTGCAGGTGTACACGCAGGCAGGATACTGTATGCACAATAAATAAATAAATCTTAAAAAAATGGTAGATCTTAACAGATATTCCACAGGAAACACAACTGGCACTTAGATACAAAGATAGATTAGAGAAATCATCAGTCTCCTTTTACAATCTGCCAGAATGGCAGACATCAAACTGTGGGGAGTGGCTGAGCTGGTGAGGGAAGCCAGCACCGGTTACCTGCAGGGTAAAAACCTGGCGATGTCCACGCCAATTTAAAATGCTAATGTCTTTGACCGGACAGTGTCAAGATGGCCCACATATACGGGCCTGTAGGTAGGAGGACAGCCTGAGGTCCTGTCATCCAGATGTGGGAGTGTCACCACCCCCCACAGCACGCAGCCAGGGTCTCTGCCATTCAAGTCGGAGCAGTGTAGGGCAGGGGCATGGCAGGAGGTGCTTGGGATGTGTCGGATGGACTCAGTGAGGCACACAGGCCTACAGGCCAGAGTGATGCAGCTATTTTAAAAAAAGACAATAAAGTCCTCTTTATTATTATGAGGGATGCCAAGAGTGGAGTGACTCGCATATTTTGCTGGGCCTAAGAATATCCCATAGTTTGTTAGTGTTCTTTTGGGAGGTATCCAGCTGTTTACTTTTTCATGAGTGAGATCATTAACCTTTACCTGCAATGAATCTACTTCCGTATTTCCGTCCTGTGGATTTGGTGCTTCGCCTCTGTAGGTCTTTAAATATTCAGGCCATTAGCTACAGG
This sequence comes from Peromyscus eremicus, assembly GCF_949786415.1. Taxonomy (NCBI): domain Eukaryota; kingdom Metazoa; phylum Chordata; class Mammalia; order Rodentia; family Cricetidae; genus Peromyscus; species Peromyscus eremicus. Next base: position 123,989,050 of record NC_081419.1, on the reverse strand, counting down.
AGAAAGTGAGCGGTGGAGACTGCCAAGGAGTGGGTGGCAGTGTGGGAAAGCACAGGGTTTTCCATGCCCTCCTCGGCAATAACCTCCGGGCTCTGGTCCCGGGTGACTTTTTATCTGGGAAGACCCCTTCCCGCTTTATCTTTTCTGGACACCTTATACACACTGGCCACAAGCCCCTCCAAGGTTTCATTAACGGGAGACCACCAGGCTTACTTTGCTCTGCTTCTGGGGTCTCCCTACTGCCTTGGAATTGGGGTCCCACTGACCACCCCCCCCCAGAGGTGTCAGGTCTTACCCAGGCACCCTCCTACCCCTGTCACCTGTGGAGCTACTGCTTCTGTAGTGAGAAGCCACCCAAGATATCAACTACACCCCTGCAATGCAGGCTCCACTGTACAGGGACCAGCTTCTTCGGGGTCATGTGACCATCAAGAGGCCAGACCCTCTTGGAGCTACTTGAGCGGCATGAAAAAGGTGTCAGAGAGGTGAGAGCTGGCTCTTTGGAGGCTTCACTGCCCGCTTTGTCTGTAGAACCCTTTCCTCTGCACTGGCTGGTCCAAGTGGCATTCTTCATGTAAGGGGTGGGGGGTAGGAGGCGTTTCTCGGGACCAGACTGTAGATGTAACAGTCTTATTAACACCAGACCTTGTGAATCTACCATAGGCTGGGAGCATTTGGGGTATCAGTGGACCCACCGTCCTTCCCCTGCCAAGTGACCCTTTTGGGATCATCGTTGAACCCAGAATGACCTAGAGATGATGCACCCAGAGCTGTCCCTAGCCAAACTGTCACCATGTCTCAGGAGAGGGAGGGGCTCAACAGAGAGCTGGGACAGGTGGCCCCTGGACCCTGAAACAATCTAGGCTTGGGTGGCCTGCTGTTGCTGGTTACTGCTACCACCTGCTGGGCAGGTTTTAAACGCTGGGTGCTCACTCGGGAGGCAAAGGAGAGAAACCCTTGTAACCCTTTATTCAGAGTAGAACAGCAGCGGCTCAGCTTATTCTATAGACTGTACATTCACTGAGGGGGCCACAGGGAGCCAGCTGCAGCCCGGTGAGGAGGATGGGGTAGAGGGCAGTATGGTTCCAGGGCTGAGCTTTCTGATCCGCCCCGCTGGTCTGCAAATGGCTCACAGCAGTAATACATTCACTGGGACATAGTTGTGTCCAGAAAGGGGGCTCAGTTTTCACATACAGCACTCACAGCTCACAGGGTAGTGCTTGAGTGCACAGCCCTAAATATTCTTATAGCTCTGCTCATAACCATATGCTCTGCAAAGCTGGAACACTGGGTCTGTAAAGAGGCATTGTTCCAGCTGGGCGGTGGTGGCGCACGTTGTTAATCCCAGCACTCGGGAGGCAGAGCCAGGCGGATCTCTGTGAGTTCGAGGCCAGCCTGGTCTACAGAGCGAGATCCAGGACAGGCACCAAAACTACACAGAGAAACCCTGTCTCGAAAAAAACAAAAAACAAACAAACAAAAAGGGGCATTGCCCCACCTTCCTCCTACTCAGGTCCCCACATCAGTTAATGCTATACCATCCAAAGAGGGAACAGTAAATCTCCAGTAACCTCATGTCCTTCCTGAGGAAGAGATGTACACACTCAAGATGTGTGCTCCCCTGGAGACTGTACTGTGTCTGGGCCAGCCTACTCCAGCTCCCACAACTCTGGGAAAGTAGAGAGAGGCCTAGCTCACGAGGGAACAGGGACTGGGAGACAAAACAAGACCCGTGTCACAGAAACACACAAGAGCAGCCACAATCCCGCAGATGGACGGGATAGGAAGAGGGCTGCATCTCTGTCTCAGTCTGTGCCCTGGGCCCCACCTGGCTGCCTGCACACTTGGAGGCGAGGCAGGGAGACGGCCTCAGGCCAGGCAGCATTCCTACCCTGGCCCTGCCCCAGCTAGTGGGCTGTAGCGGGGCTGGTACATGGGCCGTGTCCCAGGCCCATCTGCAGGAGATGAAACTGCAGGCCAAGGAGGGTCCCAGCCAGGTGCAGGCTCCTCAGGGAGGGTGTCACTTCCAGGACAGAGCGGTCCGTGGAGCTGGGAGCCTTGGGATTCGGGCTAGGGTGGGGACTGGGGCTTGGCTGCTACAAGGCAGGAATCTTCTCTCTCTTCAGGGAGTCGATGTAATGAAAAATAGCCCCCAGAGCCCAGCTGGTCTCAACGTTGTCAATTTTCCGAGCCAGCTTGAAAGGACAAAGAGAAGGGAAGGAGAAGGTCACAGGCCTGAGGTACAGAGCCGGGGTGCATCTGCGAGGAGACCGTGGCTGAGGAAGCTATACACAGTTTTGGGGCTGTTTCTTCACAGCAAGGATGGGAGCAGGAGATAAAAACGCAGACAGCAGGGTCAACAGTCCCCAGCACCCCATCCCACAAGTGGAATGCGGAATCCAAGACACAGTGCTTACCTTCAGCACCTTATCCCTGGGAAAACCAAACTCATGGAGCAGCAGGCTGATGTAGGTGAGGTCCATGCAGGCAAAGGGGCTGCTTGGTGGCTGTGTCTCCAGGGTGCGGCATACTGGGAGAGACGCCCGTTCCCAGTCACGTTCTAGACCAGTGGTGGTTCTTAACCTTCCTAACGCTGCAACCCTCTAATACATTCCTCACGTTGTAGTGACCCCCAACCATGATATTATTTCCATCGCTACTTCACAACTGTAAGTTTGCTACTTTTTTGTTGTTGTTGTTTTGAGACAGGGTTTCTCTGTGTAGTTTTGGTGCCTGTCCTGGAACCTGCTCTGTAGACCAGGCTGGCCTCAAACTCACAGAGATCCACCTGCCTCTGTCTCCCGAGTGCTAGAATTAAAGGCCTGTGCCACCACTCAGCTAATTTTGCTACTGTTCTGAATCGTAATTAAATATTTTTTGGAGACAGAGGTTTAGCCAAGGGGTCATGACCCACAGGTTGAGAACCACTGTTCTCGACAGCCTGGGGTTGGGGAGGAGGCAACCCTGACCCCACCTGCTGTGGGTACCCATCTTGCTCTTCACTTCTGATTTACTGTCAAACTGCACTGTAGTGACCCCACTGGCAGGCCAGGAGGCCAGTCTCAACCTCCACTAGGCCTGGACGCCAGGACCAAGACAGACTTGAATGTCTTACTTTGGGGTAACAGTGGAACCTCCCCCTCCCTCGGCCATACCTCTGCATCTGAGACCCTTGACACTTCCTAGATGTCAACATTACTAGAACCCAGCCTTTCCAAGGCATGGAAACGACACTAAAGCTGACTCCAAATCTACTCGTGTGTGTGTGTGTGTGTGTGTGTGTGTGTGTGTGTGTGTGTGTGTGTGTGTGCGTGTGCGTGTGTGCATGTGTGTGTGTGTGTGTGTGTGCGCGCCCTTGTGTGGGCACAGCGGAAAACAGCTGGTGTCCTGCTGTATCACTCTACCGTATTCCCTTGAGACAAGCCTCTCATTTGAACCTGGAGCTCGGCTGGTGGCCGGCAAGCCTCAGTGACCCTTCTGTCCTCTCCCCCACAGCCTGGGCTTTGCAGGCACAGGCAACCACAGCCGCTCTTTATGTGGATTCTGGGGATTTGAACTCAGATCCTCATGCTTGTGTAGCCAACACCCTTACACCATTTTTACCGCTCCCAGAATCTATTCTTAATAGAGGGGCAAATCCATCCATCTAGAGACCCAATGTCTAGGGAAAAGCCAAGAAGTGACTGGAAGGCATACAAATACCCTGTTTTTTGTGTGGGAGGGTGGGAGAGGGAGAGGGAGAGGAGGGAAACTTCCTGTGGAGAAATGCACAAAGCTTAATTGCTCTGAATAGCAAACTGGGAGCAGCAACCAGAAGAGCAGAATATGGACATGACACTCAGTCTCGGGTGCTAGGGTGGCGTGACCCAGACGGCTGCAGCAATGGCGTCGGGGAGAGGAAAGGCAACTCGGTGAGACGCCAGGATGCTGCCACAGCAGGTGCCATGGTCCTAGAACCCCCCACCTCCTCAGGGCCATTTGACCATCAGGAAGTGGCTGTGACCATCCCAGGGAAGACTCTCTTGGGGTTACTTTGGCAGCAGAGAAAAAGTGTCAGAGATTTGAGATGAGGGACCTGGTGCCTCAGGGTCCTGTGGCAGGCACTGGAACTGTGGCCCTTCACATCTGGGGATACCCTCCACTGGGAGGCTGTATGTGGGGTTTAGGCCCTAGGTGATGCTAGTACACTTTGAACGCTGCCCTTACACACCTCTTAGGACTAGCTAACGGACAGAATAAGGTACTAAACCCAGCAGTTCTGGGCCTTGTGCCCATCACAAGCACACGGGGTTTCTGCTCCCATATCCCCTTGACCTGTCACCCTGACAGGTGCAGCACCACTCACCATACTTGGCTGCCGTCTCAAAGTCTCCGACTACAAGGCTGCCTCCTTTCTCTGCATCTGTTGGATAAGATAGACACTGTCAGCCTCGGCAAACTTCACTGGCTGACTGGTTACCCTACCCTGGGTCCTTGGGTCTAGATGAGCCCCTCAGTGCAGGTCCAACCTCTTCCTCAGAAAGAGAGCATGTGGCCACCCATCCCAAGTGGCTCCTGGGCAAAGCCAGACAGTAAACCACAGAGAACGAGTCTAGTGGGATCTGTATCCACAGCAGATCCTTTCTATTTTACTAACTGGCTCAAAGGAACTAGCTTACCTATGAAAAGGGGCTTATAACTTCCTGCCTCTCTCTCACATTGCCTCCTCAGCCCACTTACTTCACCCAGACCAACACAGCCACTACAGGCTAGCATCGGCCCTTTGCCCAGACTGACCCGGCCCTTACCTATAAGACCAAAGCTTGCTGCAAGGTCATAGTAGTAGGAGAAAGCATAGAAGTCCACATGCTGGGCCTCTTCTGTCCTGTGCACTTTGTTTCTGAGGATTTCTGACACTCTGCTGGCACACAGCTCATAGAGGCCCACTGCAAAAGGCAAGAGGAAGCACCCAGCCCAAGTTAGCAAGGCCAAGGCACATAGGTCACACAGCACGCATCCACGTGAACCAGGCTAACCACACACCAAAGGCGGACATGCCACATGTTTTGTGTCCAGCCTGGGAATAACAGTCCAGTATTTCTCCTAGAAGAAATTCAAAGGACCCAGAATAACAAGACCAGGCCAGTCCAGTGACAGGGTGGTGGAGGCTGTGTGTCCTGGGCTGCTGGCAGGAAGCAGCTTCCACGTCTCTCTGCACAGAACTGGCCAGAGCAAGGCTCCTGGGCCAGGAGCCCAAATGTGGCCATTTGTCTCAGGCCCCAAGGCAGCCAGTTCCTTCCTCACTGGCGTTTTGTTGGGAAACTGGGCTATTTGGAAAGAAGTGTTAGGTGACGACAGACAAGGAGACTTTGTGCAGAGACCCTGAAGAGGGACATAGCCAGAGGAGGCCCCAGCTCTCAACAAAAGCCTTCACAGTCCTGCCATGGCTCTCGGTTGCCTGTGCTCTAGGGGAAGGGACAGTCTTGTCTGTATTGGTGTCTGCTTTTTAGAGGTATCTGGAAAAGGAACAGGCGGAAGCAGACTACCTTTGACCCTCAGAAGCCTGAAGAGCAATGCTACCTACCTGCCTTCTGTCCTGAAATTCTATAGGTGACCTCAGCATGCTCCCACTCTCCTCTGAACTGGGGAGACAGACAGGGGCTGACCAGTTCTTTGTCATCCTCAGCTGCAATAGAGAGATGACCATGAAGGGAAGAAGGAAAGTGCTGTGTCCATTACACAGAGCTTAGAGGACTGGGTGGGCCTGACAGAGAATGCTACAGGCTGTAACAGGGTGCTGGGGGACAAGGGGACCTGTCTCCCAGGGCAGTCCAGGGCAGTCCGGGCCAGCTGGAGAAAACCCCTGCCACAAGGGTGGCAGCCAATCTCACTTGCCCAGAACCATGACTGTGGCCCTGGTGAAATGCAGCAGCTCATGCCTCCTGGGCATCTGTGGTTCCAGATGTTACTTCACCATTTATCACAATGACACTATTTGGAGGAGACTGTCGCAACCCAATTTTACAGATGGCCGAGGCTGGCAGTAACTGACAGCTTGGTAGGAAGGCAAGGGTAGGTGGCACCCGGTGCTACCATGCTACAGAGTGAGTCTGTGCTCCCCAGCATGATCCAGGCCCAGGAGCTGTGTGCTGAAGTGTCCAGCCTTTAGCACTACTGAGATGGGGAGAAACCTTTGACAGGTGGAGTCTAGGGGCAGAAGTTAGGTCACCAGGGCATGTTCCTGAAGGGATACTGCAGCCTGACCTTTCCCCCTCTTTGCCTCCTGCTGTCAGCTGGGGGACAGCATCCTCTGCCACATGCTTCCACCATGATGTCCTGTTTCACCACAGGCCCAAAGGCAACACATTTAAGTGATGGTGAACTTAAACCTCCCAAACCATAAGCTGAACAAACTTCTGAGTCATTTGTCATTTGTCTCAGTTACTGTCAGTGACAGAGAGCTGACTCACGAGGTGATTCTAAATGCGGGTGACATGGTTCAGAAATTCTTTCCCTACTATCTCTCCTTTTTTAATGAAAATTTTCCCATTTTATGTACATGGGTGTTTTGCCTGCATGTACGTGGGTATAACACATGTATGCAGTGTCTGCGGGGGGCTAGCAGAGGGTGTCAGATCCCCTGGGACTGGAGTTACAGACAGTTGTGAGCTACCATGGAGGTGCTGGGAATCGAACCTGGGCCCTTCAGAAGAGCAGCCAGTGCTCCTAACCACTGAGCCATCTCTCTAGCAACCTCCTAGGATCTCTTTTAAGAATGGTAACTTAGAAGGTTGTACAAAGGTAAACGTGTCACCCCATATTCTATGTCCCCTGTGATAAGGTCTGGGCCCACCCCATCCAGGCTGGCTGGGGGGAACGAGGCAACGGCTGATACTCTGCTTTGTAGCAGAAGGGAAGAGGCGCTGGGAGTAGGGACAGAGCCTGGATGGAGCAGGCGTTCTACTCACCAGGCTTCCCCTCCACACCACCCAGAATGGCCAGTCGTGCCGACATCAGTCCCAGCCCCAGGTAGCTGTGGAGACAAATCCTGGTGAGGCTGGGCCACGCATGCTCCTGCCCGGGCTTAGTGGGAGTAAGAAAGGCGTTCCTGCTTCTTCTACGAGCCTTCCACCAAGGCTGAAACACTAAGTCATTGAACTGGGAGCCTGTCATGAGCTCTTATGGAAGCTGTGCACGTGGCAGTGAAGGAGACAGATCCCATCTGTTTTTATGGGGTTCAAGAAGGATCTATTGCAAGTGCCATGTGGCCGGTCGACAGCCAGCTCCTCACCTCTTAGTCTTTCCAAGCCTCCCCCAAAGTGGAACAGAATGAGCAGAAAAGAAGAACGCGATTTTACAGGAAATTTAAAAATGAAGCATGCAGGAGGAGAAGCAGGAGAGGCAGGACAAGAAGGGCCCAGGCAGTCACTTGGCACAAGGGATTCTGGGATCCGGCATCTACGTGGGGAAAGGGTCCCACCATAAGGCAGCGGTGGGCGGTGCACCAGGAGCAGGCAAACCCACCTGTAGGAATACAGCTTGTAAGTCCTGTTAAACATCTGCAGCGCGGTCAGGTGGCCAGGCGGGGAGGCCTGCAGGGTGCCCTGGGGAGGAATGCGAAGCTACTGTTGCCCGGTCTTTCCAGAAGACCAAGGCCTCCTACCTGAATCATTTGGAAGAACGGGGACATTTAATGAACTTTCCATTAAGTCTTTGGCTATGAAATGAGGAGCAAGTGGTGAAAAACCAAACCATGCAGAGTGTTTCCCCTTAGGAGCTTTTTTTTTTTTCTGTTTTTCTTTCCATATTAGGGATCACACCAGGGCTTCTGGGTACTTAGCCAGTGAGCAATATCCTCAGCACATCATCATCATCATCATCATCGTTTTGAGACAAGGTCCTGTTAGCTTGTCCAGGCTAGCTTTGAACTCCTAATCCTCCAACCTCAGCCTCCACAGTGCTGGGATTACAGGTGGACAACATTGGACCAGCTGCATCTTGCACCTTCTGCCACACAGAGTCCAATCAGACCAGACCAGCGTCTGTCTCTAATAAACTGAATAGGACCACAGCTTCAGTTATTAGGTGTGTACGGGTGGGTGCATTTATTTACACACTCTGTTCCACTGGAAACAAGATGTGATTGTTAATAAACAGTGTGGGTGACGAGAGGTATTTAAAATAGCAGATGCCATTAAACCCAAGTGTTTCTATCTCTTTAGAACATTTATCTTGAAGAAGGCTGAGACCCCCAACCTCCATGAGCCATCCTGTCCACTCTTGCTCCTGGAACTTCGTGGGGGATGGGAGGTGTCTAGTCTCTGGCCCAAAGCTTCCTAGTCATCATTTGATTTCACCGCACTGGTTTCTATTTGGTTTTTAGTGTGTAATTAAAATCTAAGAAGCTATCCGTGAGAGAACCCAGAGGGGCGGAGCACCTTCCAGTGGCCAAGGGGCCTTCTCTGAGGGGCCTCCTCTGGGTGCCTGCAGGCCCTGACTGCGATGCACACACCTGGTGAGGCAGACAGGGCTGGTTACCTCGACACGCGGGAGGAAGGTGATCTGAGTGGATCCTCCGCCCAAATCCAGCATGCCCACACTGCTGCTTCCTGGGCTTTTCAGACTGCCTAGATCACAGTGAGTGAAGACAGTGTTAGGAAGGATATGAGAAGCCAGGGAGATCAAAGAGAGGTCAGAAGACGCCCTTCAGTGGGGTGGGGGATGGGGGAGCAGGGAGGCTGCGGAAGCTGCTGCAACTACTTAAAAAATAGCAACTTAAAAGTATCCAAGAGCCCCGGCTCTACCAGCTGTGGCTTTGATGTGAATGACAGCCGACTCCGACCACTGAGAGAAACGCTCACACTGGCCTATCTTCTGGCAAGGCCAGCCTCACCTCCCAGGGAACACCAACTTCTTTGCTGTTCTGACACAGGTCCTCCCTACAAGGCATTCTCTTTGACTAGCCCCATCTCAGATTCTGTTCTCCCAAAGCATCTGAGGTAGCCATCCCCTACCTATCCACCAGTGTCCTTCTGCCCTCAAATCGGTGAGACCTGCCAGGAAACTGCTTTTTTCTTTCTACATACAGACACTACCATTCTCCAGTACAGGGGCCACCCTGAAAACAATCTGAAAGTATCTCTTCACGACCCGTTTCCAAGGCAGATGCTTTGGTGGGGTGACCAGCACTCACATCATATCCAGTATCTGAAGACCTGACTAGGTTTAATTCTCTGCTTCTCTCAGCAAACAAACTACAGGTCAAAGTCCCAGTGGATGCTGAGTGGGGGCTGTCCTGAGAGAAAAGTAAGGGCCGTGAGGAGCTATGAACACACGCACATCTGGGCTCACACCGCCTGACCTGTCTGGATACGCCGCTACCCCATTCTGCTTCCAAGCCAGCAACACTGAATCTGGGTGTTATGGTAATGGGGCCTCTGTGCTTCAGGAAGCCTGGCAGGCACTCCCTTCCTAGGGATGGTGAGCCATTAGCCTTTCCCATCCAGTAGACACTCACCTGTCAGGAAGTTGACAGTGATCCATGCTGAAACACCTGTAAGAGAACAGACATTTCAATTCCTTTAAATAAAAAAATAAATAAATAAAAATTAATGTATTTTTTGTGTATGGGTGTTCTGCTTGCATGTATGTCTGTGGATTTCGTGTGTGCCTGGTGCCCAGGGAGGCCAGAAGAGGGGTTGGAGCCCCTGGAACTAATTATGGATGGTTATGGGCCACCATATGGATGCTGGGAGCTGAATCTGGGTCTTCTGTAAGAGTAGCAAGTCTCTCCAGACCCCATTTTATCTCTTGACACGTAGGGCTGCTACCTATTTCCAGATTTCAGGGGCATGGTGGGCACTGCTTGCCATTCCCAGCCCTCAGAGAGGAGCAGTATTCACTTAAGAACCCAGGGGCTTTGGGCACACACTAAAAACCTAGAACACATTACTAAGTGCCATGTCTCCTCCAGGACCTTGTCCCCAGCTTCCATTTTTTAAGGAGGCAGGCAAAGAACCCAGTGTTCCCCCCCCCCCCCCCAGACAAGCTCACTCTTAAGGTCATATTGAAAATTACAGGCCTGGGAGGAACCTCAAGTGTCTGTTTCAGAATGAGCTACATAATCACAATGTTCCCAGCACAGCAGCAACCGGCATTTTCTAGATGTCCTTAAAACCCAAAGCATGATGTTTTCTGAGGTTTCATCTGTACCAGGTTGGGAGCTGGTCAAGATAAGAACCCGTCTTTAACAAACTGGGAACAGGATCCTGACAGGCTAGCTACAGTGCCTCCAGGCCTGGAGTCTGGGCAGCGGCAGTGGACAGTCATTTGTCTGACTGGGGCATGCACTGAGGAGATGCTCATTTGTCTACGGTACCTTCGTCTGTGCCATTCATGATGGAAACACAGTCGTCCCCTACCAGGAAGGGTGAGGCCTGGAATACCTCCTTCACCTAAACACAAAGAGAAACACTTCTTAGCCTGGCATGGAGCTGTACACTTGTACAGAACTTGGGAGGTTGAGGAAGGAGATCTGGAGTTTGAGGTCAGTTTGGTTTACACAGTGATTATCTCACCCTCCACCCCAGTCAGGGCAGAAGGATGTGTTCATTCTCCAGAAGCAAGATTAGGAGATTCCGAGGGTACTGTGTGTTCAGCTGGCTGGGACAGAACACTGAGGGTTCTTCGGTGTTCTAAGATGCAAAGATTAAACTGCTTCAAGCTTCTGTGATCTTCTGTGGGGGTGTTCTTGACTGATATCCCTAAGATAGCTAAGAGACATGCTACTCCAGGTACCTCATCTTTAACTGCTGGGGATAGGAGAGTTCTGAGAGAAAAGATGGCCTAGAGAGAGCTGGAATACACTGAGCCTGCAGGGTCCCCAAACACTGCCCGGCTTTGGGTTGAGAGATGAAAGGCAAGAAGCCCCGAGTCAGGGCTTAAACTGGGCACCACTCATATGGCCTGTGTATATATAGGTGGGGGCACAGATCCAGGGACATGTGCCATCAGAGCCCGGAAGAGGGAGGTGAAGGTGTGAACAACTAGGTATACTTCTTTCTCCATTTTCTAAGGAGCTCAGAACATAGAAACTTTGGTACATGTAGCCACCCCTACCTGCCTTGTGTCCTAAGAAGGTGTACTGTGCCACCATCTTGCAGGTAAACAGTATAAGAACAGTCTAGAAGTTGAGGGAGACTGTATCTTCCCAAACTTGGTGGGAAAATTAGAAATGCGTTCTGGGGTTGAGGATGTAGCCCCAGTATAGAGTGCAAAGTGGCTATCTGGGGACACCAGGTTCCCCAAGAAGCACTGGGGATGGGGAAGAGGCCGAGGGTCTCTTGGGCAGTCACATCTGAGTTTGGGCTAAGATGCCAGCTCAGTTCACACACCCGGGGGTGCCCTTCAGGAGCACATCACAGTTGTAAAACAAAGCAGGTTTTTTTTTTTTTTCTAAGTAAGTTTTATTTTATTTAACGATTTATTTAGTTATTACATATACAGTGCTCTGTCTGCATGTATGCCTGCAGGCCAGAAGAGGGCACAAGATCTCATTACAGATGGTTGTGAGCCACCATGTGGTTGCTAGGAATTGAACTCAGGACCTCTGGTAGAACAGCCAGTGCTCTTAACCTCTGAGCCATCTCTCCAGTCCCAGTTTTTTTAAATGTCACATAGACGATTCCAAACTGTGATACTGTGAACATGCCAAGGTTTTTCTCTTCACTTCAATGCCCTGCCTGCTTGACACTAGCTGGAAGGTTAGTGGCTATATTGTTTAGAGACAGTGTCTCACTCTGTAGCTCAGACTGGCCGCTGGTTTGAAACTGTCCTGCTTGGCCACCCGGGTGCCGGGGTGACAGATGTGCACCATCATGCCCAGCAGGGTTAGCGTTTTTAGTGACCCTTTCCCCCTCCAGGGGGGAAATGGCTAAGCTCACCTTTTGCAGCAGCTTCTGGGCCTTTTCTCCCGGCAGCAGGCGCAAACCAGCTGTGGCCTTGAGGACCAGAGGGGTGGCCTTCCAGAAGTCATAAGGAATGTGTTGCTTAGCAACATTCAGAAGCTCCTGGATCCCCTGAGCACTCTGTGGATGTAGAGAAAGCAAAGCAGCGCTGTTATACAACACTGCCCAGTTACCACCACCCGTTAAAATGCGTATTAAACGTATTACCTAATTTAAAAATTAAACTTGGGGGATGTGTGTGCACGCATGCATGCACGCACGCACGCATGCGCGCACACACACACGCACATGTTCACATGTAGAGATGGGAGGCCGACTTCCAGGAGTCAGCGCTCACCTTCTGCCTTGTGTGGCAGGGCCTCTCTTGTCTCTGCTGCTGTAGACTCACTTACAGGTTAGCGGACTGAGCACACCAGGCTTTTTAGGTGGGTTCTGGGACTCAAACTCAGGTCCCCAGGCATCTGAAGCTGGTGCTTCTGCCCACCACCCCACCTCCTGGCCCCTTTCTCGGATCTTTTTCAAAATCAGCAGGAGCATAGCATCAAGCAGCACTGGCCATCTGTGAGAACACAAGGGGTCAGAACACAGAGGACAGCCCTCGGCATAGAATGCTGCGGGTGAAGGCAGGTCAAGGGTCATGGGGCTGAGCCGCCTCCTAGAGTAACTGTCATGCTTTCTGAGCAAGACCCATCATGCCCTGGCCTGTCACCACCTGTGCTGACTAGTTTTGTGCCAACTTGATACAAGCTAGAGTTATGTGAAAGGGAGTGAGACTCAGTTAAGAAAATGCCTCCCCTGGAGAGCCCAGAGACCTAGGGTAGAACCAAACAGGACTGGCAAAAACAGACAGACAGACAGACAGACAAATGAAATTATCCCTAACAATATTCTGCCATACTCATAGACTGGTGTCTAGTCCAGTCATCATCGGAAAGGCTTCCTCCGGCAGCTGGTGGGAGCAGATACAGAGACCCACAGCCAAAAATTAGGTGGCAAGAGAGCCCAGGTTGGAGGTCTCCATTGAGTCCCTCCCCTTGGAGCTCGGGGAACCCATGGAAGAGAGGGGAGAGGAACTATGGGAGCCAGAGAGGTTGAGGACACCTTAAGAGCATGCCCACTGAATCAACTAAGCAGGGCTCATAGGGGCTCACAGAGACCGAGGTGGCAATCCTGGAGCCCGCATGGGTCTGCACTAGGTCCTCTGTGTATATGTTACAGAGGTCGGCTTAGTGTTTTTGTTGGACTCGCGACAGTGGAAGAGGCGGGTGTCTTGGACTCTTTGCCTGCTTTTGAACTCTTCCTCCCTCTGGGTTGCCTTGTCCGGCCTTGACGGGAGGGTTTGCACCTGGTCTGACTGTAGCCTCTTGTGCTGTGTTCAGTTGGTGTCCCTCAGAAACCTGCTCTTCTCTGAGGGGAGGGAGAGATGTGAATCTGGGGGAGAAGGAACTGGGAAGAGTGGAGGGAGGGGAAGCTGTAGTTGGGAGGTATTGTATGAGAGGAGAATAACAATTAAAAAAAGAAAAGAAAATGCCTCCATAAAATCCAGCTGTAGGGCATTTTCTTACCTAGTGACTGATGGGGAAGGGCTCAGCCCATGGTGGGTGGTACCATCCCTGGGCTAGTGGTCCTGGGTTATAAGAAAGCAGGCTGAGCAAGTCATGATGGGCAAGCCAATAAGCAGCACCCCTCCATGGCCTCTGCATCAGCTCCTGCCTCCAGGTTCCTGCCCTGCTTGAGTTCCCTGGCTTCCTTCATGGACTACAATATGGAAAAGCCCAATAAACCCTTTCACCTACAACTTGCTTTCTGGTCATGGTGTTTCATCACAGCAAAGAAACTCTACCTAAGACATCAGGTGACCTCACAGGGTTGTGATTTCCCTGGATATCATGAGCATGGGGGAACAAGTAAATTCTAGGGTCCCTTGTAGAACTGAGTCCCATGAATAACCTCACTGAGGGGGTCACACCACCTGCCAGAGAGCTCAAAGGGTGGCTTGGCATGTAAACAGGGGTAATCGGTAAAGTCTGCCCAAGGGGAAAACTTACCTTCTTTTTATCCAGAACTCCTACTCCACAAATCCACCCAAAGATGCCCTTGTGCATGTGGGTGGTAAAGTCTGTGTTAGATGACACTGTCCCTCTCTACTGTGTATGCAAAATAAAAACAAGGACAAGTCTCAAGTATCTATCTGTCCAAGGACGCACAAGTGGCTCTTGAAGGCTCCGTGAGAAAGCAGGGCATGTAGTGGAGGCAGCCCGGACACTCCTCCCCCTGAAGTGCGTCACCTACCTACAAGTCGGATTTTTAAAATCTCACCAGCTTATTACTCTAAACCTGTGAAATTTAATTTGGCTTAGCTGGATGGCTACCCTTGAATCACTGATTCCTCTGGTGTACAGCCAAGCCTTGCACTACCCTGTCTGAAACCACACGATGCACCTGTGGGCTGAACAATGGACCAGCTCAGGGTCTGAGGAATGCTGACTTGGACTAAGGATGGTGGGTACTTGTCTAACACATGAGAGGCCCTGGGTTCATACCCAGCATTTAAAAAAAAGGGGGGGGGGGTGCCAGGGAAGTCACAACCCTCTGGGCAAGCAGTTTCTGCTTTAGAAGAAACCCAGGAGTCCTTGGTTCACATATGTTAGTCCATATGTTAGTGTATTAAAACATTAGGGACATCAGAAGTCTAGACGTTACACACTTTCAGAAATCCCTGTTTCACCGTCATGGAATTTGTTTTACAATTAATTGTTCTTTTACGTTTATTTGGTTTGTGGCTTTCATAAATTATTTGTGTTTTGTATTTGCTATTTATCTTTTCAGGAACAGGTACTGGAGAGGAAAGCTCAGGGTACCAGGCATGTTAGACAAACACTTCACCACTGGACTTCTCTGCGGGCCCTAGCCTAACAGTTTTGACATTGATGTTTGGTTTCAGTAAATGTTATACCTTCCAGCAGAGGACTGCAGTGAAAAATTAAAATTACAAAGTCACTATGGGGAGTCTTGGCTCAGTATCAGAGCACTGGTCTAGCCTTGGGAAGCCCTAGGCTCCATCGCTGGCTCCCTGCATCACACAGTACTATGTAAAACTTACATTACTAATACAAATATTTTAAACTCCAACTATAACCTTTTCTTTTCATTTTCTTGTTGTATGAGTGTTTTGCCTGCACGCATGTCTGTGCACCACATGTGTGCAGTGCTCACAGAGGCTAGAAAGTGGCACCGGATTCCCTGGGACTGGAGTTCCAGGTGGTAGTAAGGTGCCATGTGGGTGCTGGAAACAAAACCTGGGTCCTCTGGAAGAGCACTCAGTTCTCTTAGCCACTGAGCCATCTCTCCGCCCCCCCAATAATGCTTCTGTATGTTTGTGGGTGTGAGCTTCTGAACTGCATAAGGATCAGGGCCTCATGATGTCAGAACCCTGGTGGGTGAGACCCGAACTTCTCCCCACCTCTCTATCTTCCGGGACACAGCATACCCCAGGGTCAGGGCCTCATGATGTCAGCACCCTGGTGGGTGAGACCCACACTTCTCCACACCTCTCTATCTTCCAGGATGCGGCATAGCCCAGGCATACCAGCACTCAAGTCACCTTTCCCTCAGAAGATGGCCAACTGATCCGGTTCATAAGGGGCTGGCTAGGAAGTCAGTTAGAGGACACTGGAAGGACAAACAGACACAAGATGGTGGTTACCTTTTCAACATCATCCGCGTAAGCAGAAAGCCCAGGCTTCAGTGCTTTGAAGGTTTCATGGGTCAAGGTGGGAGTTTCTAAAGGGAAACATTTTTAAAAGATGTAATTATGAATATATACAAGGAGTATTACTATATACAGCAGAGACCAGCTGACCTTAAGAGCAGAGGCCTGACCATGGAGGCCAATCAAGAGGGATTAATTATTTTTGTTTAAATTCTGCCATCTAGTTCACCAGAGCTTTACACACACACACACACACACACAACTCGCACACAGAGGCAGGCTGGGGTGATTGTGCTTGCCTAGCATGCTAGAGGCCCTGGAATTGATTCCAGCACTGCAAACAAACAAACAAACAAACAAACAAACAACTCACACCTCAACTTTATTAAGGATAATTTACTTAAATTTTAAGATAATTTTTGCTGATTTAACAAGATAAATGATCTTAAACTGTAAAATAAAAATGACGTCCGTAACTCTGAAATATTATCCTTATATGGGCCGTGAACAGGCTTCTGAAGGTTTGTTTTTCTTCTTAAGAAGTTGAGTTTTGATGCCAGGAGGAATGGACTAGATCACAACAAGGAAAGTGTCCAGAGGCATCCTGTGGCCAAAGACACTAGTCCAAAATAGGACTATGTGAATATGAAGGCTGAGGAAGGAAAAACAGAACCAAAAAAGCAGGAATAAAATTTTCTCACAAAGACTATTCTCTTTAAAGACAAACACTGGATTATAACTATTACTACTTTAAACAGATTATTTTTTTTTAAATTTGGTGCTACAAGTTGATTGGGGTGTCAAATATGCTAGAAAAGTGTTCTAACACTGAGCAAAACCTCCTAACCACATCTGTTACATTTGGCTTCAAAACCAATTTTGGAGGTAAGTAAGTAGATCTGGCATTTAACGTTTAGCCATTACAAGGCTAGAGCATTATGTATGCTGTTCAGTCAGCAAGAATTAACTGTTAAATTATTATTGTTGCTGTTTTTCAGACATGGTTTCTCTATGTAGCCCTGGCTGCCCTCAAACTCCCTCTGTAGACCAGGCTGGCCTCCAACTCACAGAGATCCACCTGCTTCTGCCTCTCAAGGGCTGAGATTAAAGGCGTGCACCACCACACTCAGATTAACTGTTAAAATTTAACACCTTAAATGGACACAAACTTTTTTTTAAAATCTAAATTATCCTCAATAACATTTATTTTTTTCTTTTCTTGTAAAGCAAAGTTCTGGCCCAAACATATAAAAAAATAAACAGTAATTAAATCAGAAGCAAGTAAAACAGGCTACTGTAGCTTTGGAGAGAGGTACCAGGGATCTCATGCTGATAGATCAATTAATGCCAGGATAGTGTCTGGTCACTAGGGACCTGGATATGGACCCGGGCAAAGCAGAGGGCTGAAAAGCTGGCTGACTGAAGGTCAGATGTACAAGAGGGCAGATTTTAGGGCACCAGATGGGAGAGCTGAGTAAAGAGCCAGGCAGCCAAGCGGTCCTGGAGAAAAAGTCTCCACCTTCTGTCTAAATTCCCCACTCCTGGGAAGCAAAGCTGGCAGGCCTCGCCTGAGGTGCAGACCCCTTCCCAGTGCCATGCTAGGCTCTTAGGACCCACAGCAGCAGGTGCTGCAGGCCTCCATCCCAGGTTTCTGCTACTGTTCTAACTGGCCTGGGCTCTGGGTCCCATGAGCCTGAGTCTGCAGCTGCTTCCTGCCTTGAGATCTCCCAACATCAACATGACATGGCCCAAATCACAGGCTCAGCCACCAGGCCTGCTATGGACAGGGAGGGTACAGGCAACTAAATGTCCTCTAGGGTCTTAGCTGCCCATTAATGGTAGCCACTGGACGTCTCAAAATATAAGAAGAGCCTCAGGCTCCTGGGGAATTTAGGTGCACGTGGGCTTTGTGTCCACTGAGTAAGTATTTTTAGCAACTGCACTTTTTCGCCCCCAAGTGCTGGTGCTCACACCCACGGCCTCACATGTGCTCTACCGCTGAACTTTGCCTTAATAACTTCATGTTAACAGGCTTCTGGGTTATTCTAGGGCAGGAGCTCAAACCCACAGTCTTCTGAAGTAAGGAGTTGTTAAGAGCCTTGCCCTGAGAGAGGGGGAAAGGCAGACCCTATGTCTGAGCCCACAATAACTCACGGTCAGACAGATACCTCCAGGTGGCCGGGCAAACTGGAAGACGTGGATGCGGGTGCCTGTGCTCCCAGCGTCAAACATGATCCCGTAGAAGACCTCGTGACTACGTGTAGCTGAGCCTGGGGAGCTGAAGGCCTGCTGAGTCCATCGTGCCCCTGAGGCAGCCCCAGCAATGCTGAAGAAGGCCTGGGCAGCAGAGGCCCGGTGCCACTTGATATAGGCAACATAGATGAACAGGCCCACGCACAGCCCGAGGGGGTATGCCACCTTCGTCATCCGCAGAGTCCCATGGTTTGGTATTTTTCTCATTTCTCAGTCTGCTGGGGACTAAGGAGCTGCTGCTGGCTGAAGGGAGGAGAATTAGGTAAATCACGTTAGGCTGTAGTCTACAGTGGGTGTCAGAAGTTCCTAGGTCTGGCGACAAAGTATGCTGTAGCTGGAGAATTTTTCTCCAGCTCCCGCCACCAAGTCCCGCCAGTCCCAGAGCCCACTTATAAAATAAACACACAAACTCTTATATTATTTAAACTGCTTGGCCATTAGCTCAGGCCTGTCATTGTCTAGCTCTTACTCTTATATTTAGCCCATTTCTATTAATCTTTACTTTGCCACATGGCTTGTGGCTTACCGGTACTTTACATCTTCCTTGTCCTGATGGCGGCTGGCAGTGTCTCTCCCTCAGCCTTCCGCTTCCCAGAATTCTTCTCCTTGTCCCGCCTATACTTCCTGCCTAGCCAATGGCCAACCAGTGATTTATTTACTGACCAATCAGCAACACATTTGACATACAGACCATCCCACAGCAGTATGCGATTCAAAACTGGTCTGCAGCCTCCCTCCCCCAGAAGTCAGAGGAGACAACTGATTTTCTTGGTGATTCTGGAAGGGATGGTCCAGAAATGAGGGTCATGAACGCTGGGTAACTTCCCCACAAACCACACTGGGACATGCTGCTGATCATATCAAAGAGCCCAGTGTCCACAGATTACTCTGGGTAACAGATCCGCATGCTCCACCCAGTCTTCAAATCTTTACTCACAGGATTCATAGATTATACTGTCAGCAATTTACTTTCCCAGGGGCTTGAAAACTGGCCATTCAACAACCACAGTGAGCCTGAGATAGGTGTGAGACACTGAACTTATTTTTCCGGGTGTTTAATGGATGCTGCTTTTCATTTATAAAAAACATTCCTGTCGAGGGGCAAATGATGTCTGGTACTTTCAAAGCCCATAAAATTCTATAAAAATCGATGCCATCAGTTTTGGTCCAATAAACTCTGAACAAAATCAATCACCCACTTTAAAAACTTAATTTTTAACTTTTTTGAAAGGGTGAGTGAGACAGGTTCTTGCTATATAGTCCAGGCTGGCCTCCAATCTCAATCCTCCTGCCTCAGACTCTTCAGTGATGATGGGAGTCTAGGTGTGTACCATCATCCCAGGTGGTTCAATTTTTTTTTTTTTTTTTTTTTTTTAGTAGCTCTAATCTAAAAAGGATGAGAAGTGAGGGGCCTGCATCTCTAGGCTTCTCCTGTCCTCAAGGGATGTCTGTTGGTCTTTTCACTCCTCACTCTTGTGAGTTATGGAAATGCAGCAGCTAATCCTGGAAAACCCGGAGGCTTGATGGTATGAGCTACAAGAAGGACTTGTGTGACTAGGGCAGACTAGTTCTTCCAGGGGCCTCCTCTGCAAAGTGGCTGCCCATGGCGGGCTATCACATGAATTACAATGGAATTTGGAAATTCGATGTGTTCAAGAGTAGCCACAGCCGGACAGTGGTGGCACACGCCTTTAATCCCAGCACTTGGGAGGCAGAGCTAGGCGGATCTCTGTGAGTTCAAGGCCAGCCTGGTGTACAGAGCGAGATCCAGGATAGGCACCAAAACTACACAGAGAAAACCCTGTCTCAAAAAACCAAAACCAAAAACAAACAAACAAACAAAAAAAAGAGTAGCCACAGAGAACATAAGGTGAAGACAAGCTTTGTAGTGGGGCAGAGGTCACATCACCTGGGAACCAGGGACGACAATGAGCAGAAGGACTCTGTGGCTGTCCTGCTTGGGGAGAGTAACAGTAGTCCTAGGCAGGGCCTGTGTGCTCATCCTAAGGTGGTCCAGGCGAAACAGGAGTGGAATGACACTACACACAGGGCAGGCTTGCCTTGGTTCACCTCTGACGACACTCAAATACTCTTAGGCAAAGAGCTCAGGTCACATAAACACTGCTTCTGTGCCCCAGGCCCAGGGAAGAGGCCCAAACTGGGGCAAGAAAGCAAGAAAACAAGACAAGTCACCCTCCCCAGTTCCTGCCCCATGCAGAGCTCAGAATGGCTCTGGGCAGGTGCCAAGGAGTAAGTCTCCCTCGCCAGTCCCCAGCTCCGGCTTTACTTTGGGTCTTGTTTGGACCCGCTGCACTCAAGAGTTATACGCTGCTCTCAAGATCACATCTCATCCCCTGCTGAGGCCTGGCCCTTGCAACTTGTTCAATATCTTTTATCCTTGCCCATGCATTCCAAGAACTCCGTGCCTCCTTTTGCCTGGCAGCTTCCTGTCCCAGGCCCTTTATGCATACTATTACTCATTCCCAGAATGCTCAGCCACCAAATGGGCCAATTTTGTCCAACTGTCCAAATTCTACTGCCTCCCCCAGCCTGAATGTCTTCACCTTGTGCCCTGAGTGCCCTACACCCAACCTGTAAATACCAGATTCTACTTTAGACAGCCTGACAACACATATAAACTCACAGACCTACAATCATTGCATTTACACACTGGCAAGCTCAGGATGATACTAACAATCCAAACAGAACACCCTATCCAGGGGGCACAGGACCAGACAGACTAGTCCACAGGCAACTCCATGTCTCAGAGGCTCAACTCCAAACACATCAATTTTATTCTGTTGGGTTGAAGTGTTTGTCCATAGCTAAGACACTTGCAGGAAGGACCAATCACTCTTCTGCAGCCATGTCTAACACCCAGTGGTGGTATACTGATCAGACTCCCCAAAGGCCTCCTGAGGAAAACAACTCAACCTTAGTTTGCACTTGACAGGACAGAGTTTAAAAAAAAAAAAAAGCAAGCAGCGTGCAGAAGTAAAGCCAGGTGGTGAATTGGCAGGAGGCAGACCAGGAAGCAGCATGCAGAGGCAAATAGAGGTAGTTAGGAGAAGTCCACTTCCTGTCAGGAGGTAGAGACTGGAGTCAGAGAATGTAGGTATGGCATTAGGAGGGGAAGGGAGGGGAAGAGGGGAAGCCGGATCTCAGAAATATGCTCCATTTGATTTGAACTGGCAGCGGCAAGAGTTTTCCAGGTTGGCACTGAAGTACAGGAACCAAGCCATGATTGCAAATGACTGCTGCACATGCTAAGTACGTGTCCAAAAATAAAGCACACGAACAAAGCATCACTTATTTCTTCTGGTAGTTGTAGAAAATCTTTTCTTGGACAAAAGAAAAAGCCCATACATCAACAGCCCTGGAAAGACGACCTCCTCATTTCTTTTACAGGGTGCCATGCCTTTGTGGGCTGGTACCTATGCTTCTCAGGTTCTGTCCATGAGGCTCCAGGAGGAACTCAAATACACACCATATTAGCCTACACTCCTTCTGGGGCAGAAGGAGAGGGGCAAAAAACCCTCAATTTTTGGATTTTCCATTATGCTTGCCGCATTTTTTAAGGACTACATCGTTAATACGCTGGTAACAGGAATAGGGAAACCTCCCCTTAATGCTATTCAGTCCTATCCATTGCTCTGCAGCGCCCCAGGAGCGCCCCTGTAATCACATTCATCTACCTTTCCCTGGGGGATCTCTTTCGTGGGCGTCTGAGATTTTCCTACTGTGGCTATGAGACTTCGCTATACTCCCTGTGATGTAGAGATGTACGGCTTACCACACATGACCATGAGGTACAAGTGCCTGCAGAGACATAAAAGGCCCAGGTATTTTCAGGCGATGATTCCTTTGGATAGACTCTCAGTATGAAGGGCTGTGTCTGCTGGAACCTACTCAGCAATGTAGTCTCAAAACCACCCAATTACTTCCCGAGGCTCTTAAAATAAAAACCTGTTCCCTCTGATTCTCTATACTTCTACATTCTGGGTGTCTACACCAGGACCTCTCCCTCCTTTTAGCCTGAAGCACCTGTGGCCACACACCAACTTAGGCAGAACCACCCCGACCCCTGGCAGGCTTTTCCCGGTCATCATCGTCCCACCGTCTGTAAAAGCGGAACACAGGATTTTCCCAGTTTCCTGAGTTTCCCAGCAGGACTGGGCAGTGCAGGAGAGGAGGGGCATGGGCCTGGCTCTGCTGGGGGCGGGTCAGCACACGCCGGCCGAATGAATGGGCTGCACTCGGGCAGAGACCCCTGCTGCCTGGCCTACAGAGGAGCTCACAACACTGAACGAGTCCTATCGTGTAGTGCAAACGTGCAAGGCTACGCAGCCGGGAAAGGCAGCAAGGGGAGAGGACCGTGAGCGCAAGTGACCCTGAGGCCTCCTCCCCCAAGGAGCTGCCGCCTGGCTCAAGGAGGTGCCAGGCACTTGGACCCGCACCACGGGGAACCTCGTCACTCGAGCGATGGGAGACCCACCGTAGTCAGTCATCCCAGCCAAGCACACCCCGCTGGTCCCGCTTACCCTGCACGGCGCCGTGGGCCCCTCTGCGGAGGCAGTGGCGTACCCCGAGACAGAGAGCGACCACCCACCGAGGACCAAGCTCTCCAGCCCTGGTCCGCGTCAACACAGCTTTTAAGCGTGGACCCGGACCCAGCAGATGCCGAGAAACTGTCCCCGCCTACGTGCACTTTGCGTCACCGGGTAGGCGGGTTAGCATCGATGCGCGTGCGTTGTGGCGCTTGCCGGCTACGCAGGCGCAGTAACCAAGTAACCAAGTGCTCTTCCGGTGTGTGTGTGTTTGCTTTTTCTGTTGCTTGATTGCTCCTTGGATCCTTCTGACAAATCCTCGAGGCGTGGAGGAACGGAGCCTTGTCTTGACTGGTGTAGGAGTTACTTCAATCTCATCACCTTGTCCTTCTGTAGGCGTTCCCCTTGGATCCCTCCACACTCGAGTTGCTTCCTCTTTTACTTTCAAGGGAATACGTGATAAGATATGCATTCATGATAGAGAATTCAGTGCCGTCTAGCCTCCTTTATCTTGGGGAGATATATAATATACATATTGTCTTCCTGCAAGCCACAAAGTCGCCAGCTAACTGCAGTGAGACCCCGAATGTATGCCCCTAGTTCATCTGTCGGAATGTCCCCCAAGTTGGTTGTCTTTTCTTCATCAGATCAGGGCTCCTCTTCTGCCTGCCCACGTGATGGCATCTGTACATTGGGGTACGGGGTCGTTGGTCCTGGTTCTGGATGATTTCCCTCTCTGTCGTCTGGGAAAGCCCAGAAACTAGGATTTCTAATGGCCGAGACAGGGCACTCGGGATTGAGCGGGTAGGTGCTAGCTACAGAGAGCAGGGACAAGGTGAAAGCAGGCTGGGCAATCGCTAGTAGTCCTGCGAAACCATTGCAAATGGCCACATGAGTCGCTGATTGGACCTTGCCTTGTTTTACTAAACAGACCCCTGAGATTTGATTACAACAGTAGTCTATACGTCTCTTATTTGGTGGATATTAAAAGTCGCTCCCCGACCCCCCTCCCCCGATTTGTTGTAAATAACACTACAGTATCCACTATCTTGCCACCAACTGTGGATGTGCTGTAGGAGAATCTCAGAAGTGGAATTGGCTATGATAAACGATATGGTCCTTTGAAAAACAACTCCATAGATATGGCTGAATTTTCTCTGTAGTCATTGTGCTAATTTACACTCTTCAAATGTGTGGAAGTGTGGGTTCCCCACAGCTTCACCAGCGGAGTCCTTCCAAACTTTTGGTTCTTTGCTAATCCAATGGTAGAAAAACTGCACCTCACAGTTCTGCCTGAATTTTCTAGTGTTTTGTGCGTGGACCTGCCATGACCCGGCTTCTGTCTGCCTCCTTCATACCTTTTACCACCTCCTCTGCTTTTACCACATTTCTCGCACGTTCTAGAATGTGTCTGAGTTTGTATATGCGCTTACTCACTGCCTGTTCTATCAGGTGTTTCCTTTTGTAGAACTTTTCTCAGACCGTTTCATTTGCAGTGACCTCTCCTAGCTGTTCCCTATCATTCTTTGTGTATTTCCTTCACAGGGTATGTCATGCTCATCATGACTTGTTGGCTTGTTTATAGGTTCATTCTCTGTTTTACTACGGAAATGGAAGTTTCATGAGAGCAAAAGAGGCGTCTGCCCTAAGCAGTAATGCTTGCTCATCACCTAGCATTTTAACACATGGAGCCTACAACCCCAGCCTGCCTATGACGTCATCAATCTAGCAGTAGAGAGTGCTCGTGATGGCTGCCATCTCTTTGCTGTTCTCTTTAGAGCTTGGGACGGCCTGGACGTTGAAGGAGATGAGGTTAACTTTCCCAGAAGCAACTGCAGCCAAGTTCTCTGTTGCTTGAACAATTCAATCCCCTAGGAAGGTGGCGTCTTGAGACAAGAGGGAGCTGGAGACAGGCTCTGACCCAAACAATGTCTTCTTCAGTGCTTTAGCCCAAAACATGAGTCCTCTTAATAAAATAATAATAAAACTTAGAGTGGTCTGCTTTTCAAAGTCCGAGGTATAAGTAGAGGACAGGTACTGTTGAGACATCTTCTACTCTAGGCAGCCTTCCTGGACCTTTGTGGAGGAGGGAGATGGCTAACAATGTGTCTAGGAGGCTGTTGTCCCTGACTGCCTATCTGCAGGATAGAAATACATTTTATGTAGATTGTTGAGCCTTAATGTGCTGTGTGTTACTAGGCCGAGACAAGGTGGTAACCAGTGCATAGTTAACATGCTTCATAGCAGCTCTTAACTAATTGTTAAGGTTACTAATCACTAAGCTTTTAACACCCCAGTCTGCCCTTCACAGAGGTGCAGTTTTTAGTCCACAGCAGGCATGAGCCTCGGTTGCCCATAGTAATGGCTTCTCCTTCCCAGGTTTCCTTCCCTCCTCCTTCCCCTCCTCCTCCTTCTCCTCCTCCTCCTCCTCCTCCTCCTCCTCCTCCTCCTCCTCCTCCTCCTCCTCCTCCTCCTCCAAGATTTATTTATTACATATACAATGTTCTGCCTGCATGTATGCCTGCAGGCCAGAAGAGGGCACCAGATCTCACTATAGATGGTTGTAAGCCACCATATGGTTGCTGGGAATTGAACTCAGGACCTCTAGAAGAGTAGTCAGTGCTCTTAACCTCTGAGCCATCTCTCCAGCCCCTTCCTTCCCTTCTTTCTCAGACACATTTCTGGGGGACCACCAGTCAGACAACCTCTTATAAACACTTATCTCAGACAGCATGCAGGGAAACCCGTTAGGACAGTATTCAAAAATGTCTGTTGAAGGAAGAAACGGATTCATCAGGATGCTTTGGAAGTTTTCCCTTCTGAGAAGGAAGATGCTGAGAAGCATCCACTCCAAGGAGGCTGGAGAAGATGATGGAGCAGATAGCAGAGATGTGGGCAGAGCAGGAATGCAGAAGTGTGCTCTGATAGCAGGTAGGACTGGCCCCGCTTTGTGGGCTGAGGAAGTGTTGGAGGAAGTAAATGAGTATGTGTCCTATCTTCGCTTACTCAGGGACTAAGAGTGGGGAGAGCCGCTGTTTTGCATGCCGTCTACTACGTTTGCTTGTGTAGTTACACCAGCTGTAAGTCTGTTAAGTGGAGCAGGAACAGGGCCCGTGATGCTGGCCTGCCATCTTAGCTGCTCAGGAGGCTGAAGCAGGTGGATGGAAAGTTCAGAGCCAGTCTGGACAATTTCATGAAAGCCTATCTCTAATTTAAATGTCAAAGAAGGCCCGAGGATGTAGCTCAGTTACTTGCCTAGGGTGAGGGAGGCTGTAGTGCAATCCCAGTACTGCAGAAGAACAAGACAAACAAAAGAATCAGGCTAACACGGTTCTGCAAGGTCCTTGGTTTCAGAGGCTCTCGGTGCCCACCCACATGATTCACCCCACGGCAAAGTGCCCATGATTCTGGAACACCCGAGTTTTCTATCAGTCAGAGAAATGCCCAGTGACTGAAAGTTCTGGGCAAATGATCCTGGGAGAAGCCTTCAGCTTGAAGTGTAGATCCTGGCTTCCTCCCAAGCAGGGCAACTGGCATACCAACATTGGAATGTTTGGTAACAAAGCATGGCTTTCCTCTTTCGTGTCTTCCTTCCTCGTCCGCCTATTGGTGTTTTCTGAGGTCACTGAGTGGGTTAGTGGGATTGATATAAGTCACTCACCAATTGTAGGTCCTTTGATAATAATACAAGACAAAATATCTAGTTGCCTCTCTGATTTCTTTTTTGTTAGAAATAAAATCTGATGGTTCGTTTCCAAAGATGCCTTGAGCCAGCTTAGATGCAGCTTCCAGAAGACACTAGACTCCTGCTAATGCCCTACAGTCTGGTTAGTCCCCTCCACCCAAACTCTGTTAAGCAACCTCTGCCTGCCCCCACCACACAAACCAGAAGTTCAGAGTAGAAAATTCCTAATAGCCAACCCTGCCTGCAAGGTCAGGCATCTGGTGAGCTTTGAAATAAACAGGACGTAAAACAGAGATAAACCCAGGTATGTTTGTTGAGAAAAGACAAAAGTAAGCAGGGGGAGGATAAGAACCAGATGACACCTAAGATTGCATTCCTAAAAGGGAGGATAGGTCATGTGTTCGGGCTTATAAAGGTTGTTCTTTTCCTCAATAAGCATGCCTGTAATTCTAGGTTGACACAGGTGTTGGCAAGATCATGAAATAACCCACCTCGATTTCACTACTCTGCATTTCCAGTGCTCTGATTATGAGGTGATTATTGTTTCTCCATTTATTCTTCATCGTATATATTCTTATTATGAAGAGATCATTGTTTCTTAATTAAAAAATTATTACATCTTTTTATTTGTATGGGCATGTGCACACATAGGCCATGGCACACGCAGAAGTCAGAAGATAACTCTGTGACGTCACATCTCTCCCTTTATCATGTGTATTCGGGTCATTAGACTTGGCAGCACATGCCTTTACCTGCTGAACCATCTTCCCAGCCCACCTCTGTGGTTTCTCCCTCAAATTATTGCCTTTCCAACCATATGTATTCTCCCTAACTCCTCCCAAAACTCAGGCCTGCTTTGTTCATGGTGAGCCTTGCATTTGACAAAACCTCGTACTGTATGTGGAAGAAACAAGGGCTTTACCCTTGTTCTCAGGAAGCTGGTGGTTTATTATTCTCACCTGCCACTCTGCCATTTTGTGGTTTCTGTGGGCTTCCTGAGACATGGTCCAGCAGAGATCACCTTGCAGTGTAGCAACAATCTGGCTGAGATAAGAGGGACAGCTGTAAAACAGATAATGACCTCAGTAGTTTATTAAGTATCTTGGTGAGCAGAGGTTGGTGGAATTGACCTGTCAATTTGCTGTTGTCTCCTCCCCAGGAAGGCATTAACTCTGTACCCATAAGTGTGATGTTACCCATTGTCAGAGTAAGAACAATCTCTTCCCTTTTCAGTTCATTTGAAAAATTATTTATTTTCGTTTTCTTTCTTTCTTTTCTTTCTTTCTTTCTTTCTTTTTTTTTTTTTTTTTGAGACAAGGTCTTACTTTGTAGCCTTGGCTGGCCTGGAACTGGCTTTGTAGACCAGGATGGTCTTAAACTCACAGATATCTGCCTACCTCTGTCTCCAGAGTGCTAGGATTAAAGGCGTGAACCACTACATATTGCTTTAAAAAGATTTATTTTTATTTTATGTGTATGAATATTTGCCTGTGTGTACATAAGTACATAAGTGCACTGTATGTATGCCTTGTGCTCACAGAGGCCAGAAGAGGGCACTGGAGGCCCTGTTGCTGTAGTTATGGACAATTGTAAGATGTCCTGTGGATGCTGAGAACTGAACCTGGGTCCTCGGGAAGAACAGTACACACTCTTAACCTTAAAGTCATCTTTCCAGCACCATTATTTTTATTATTAATGCTGTGAATTAAGTTCTAACAGTGAGTCATTGCCAATAAAAAGCATTTTTAAATGCATTGCTGGATTTGATTAGCCAAGACTGTATTTTTGAAATCTTTTAAATATACAAGGTTTGAATATTCTATGCCTTGAATAGCTGATAGACTATACATATTTTTACATGAGATATTTGAAACTTCTGACCCCTTTCTAAGGTCAAGGTTTGTATTTTTTTCCAGGATATTTTGGTATCTTTATAGCAATTTTTCCACTTCACTGTTTTCATCTTTATTGAAATAACATTATGTATAGTTTCCTTCTACTAACAGCTTCCATTTTCCTCAGAACATTATTTGTTCTCTCTCTCTCTTGTAGCTTGAGTTTTCCTGCCTGGCCCACAGTCAGGACAAATCTCTCTCACCTGCCAGTCCCACAGCCGCTCCGACCCGACCAAGTAAACACAGAGACTTATATTGGTTACAAACTGTATGGCCGTGGCAGGCTTCTTGCTAGCTGTTCTTACAGCTTAAATTAATCCATTTCCATTAATCTATACCTCGCCACATGGCTCGTGGCTTACCGGCATCTTCACATGGCCGCTGGCAGTGTCTCTCTGACTCAGCCTTCCACTTCCCAGCTTTATTCTCCTCCTTGTCCCGCCTATACTTCCTGCCTGGCCACTGGCCAATCAGTGATTTATTTACCAACCAACCAGAGCAACACACTCTCTCTCTCTCTCTCTCTCTCTCTCTCTCTCTCTCTCTCTCTCTCTCTCTCAATCTACAGTTCCAGAAATTTGGGCATTTTGTTATTTTCCCTTTCAGCAAAAACTAAACTTTGGCACTGTTGAGCTGTCCCATAATATTTAATTTTGTAGTATGAACTTAATTTTCTTTCTTTTTGTACTTTCTTTTTGTGCATTTTTTTGTTTTTCTAGTTTAAGCTAAATACTTCCCCATTAATTTTCAGCCTGTGTTCTAATAAATGTATTTAAAGCTTCATATTTTCTCATTTATTTATTATGTGTGTGTATGTGTGTCTGCTTGAGTTTATGTGTACCACATGCATGTAGGTGCCCGAGGAGACCAGGAGAGGGTGTCAGATTCCCTGGTGTCATCTGGCGTGGGTGCTGGGGACCAAACAAGAACAGTAAGTGCTCATAACTGCTGAGCTCCCAAAGCTCTATATTTTCTTTTAAGTGCTATTATTATTGCTTTACATCCCACAGACTTTAACATATAATACTTTTTATAATGTCACTCTGAAGCTCTCCTCAAGTTCCATAATAGTAATTACTATGTGGGGTTGGAGAAATGGCTCAGCAATTATGAGTTCTTCCAGAGGATTGCAGTTAGCTCCCCAGTACCCATGTGCGTGACTCACAGCTGCTTTTAACTCTAGCTCCAGGGCGTCTGGTGTTCTCATAGGCTTCCACAGGCACTTGCATGCCATGGGGACACACACACACACACACACACACACACACACACACACACACACACATACACACACACACTAAATATTAATAGGTAATTGTTATGTTTCTCTGTTCCACGTTATTAAGAATTGTGTTTTTTGCAAAGCTGCACAGAGAAACTCTGTCTCGAAAAACCAAAAAAAAAAAAAATTGTGTTTTAGCTGGATGGCAGTGGTGCACGCCTTTAATCTCAGCACTCGGGAGGCAGAGCCAGACAGATTTCTGTGAGTTTGAGGCCAGTCTGGTCTACAGAGCAACATCCAGGACAGGCATCAAAACTACACAGAGAAACCCTGTCTCGAAAAACCAAAAGAAAAACAAACAAAAGAATCGTGTTTTAAGATTTTTAATTAATTTTTATTTTAGCTTTTTGTTGTTGGTTTTTAAATTTTTGAAGAATTTCATATATGTAATACAATGAACTATGATCATATTTGCCCACCTTTACCCTCCTCCAACTCTCCCCAGGCTGGTGGCCACAAAACAGAGGGATTCTCTCTCCCCCAGCAACTAGCCACTGCTAACAGCCACTTGGTATGCGGTGGGGCCTGGTGATCATCTGCCCTGCCTTTGTGGGAATTTTGGCTGGCTTGCTCTTGTGTAGGTCTTGTGTAGGTGACCACAGCTTCTGTGAGCTCGTGATTGTGGTAGCCATGTCATACCCAGACGACAGCATTTCACAACCTCCCTTCCTCCTGCCCTAGCCTTCTTTTCACCCCCTCTTCTGTGATGTTCCCAGAGCCCGGGTGGTGGTGGGGTTGATAGAGATGTCCCACAAAGGGCTGAGCATTCAGTCTCTTGGTGTCAGTACTTGGGCGGGTTGCACATCTCCTCATTGACTGCTGCCCTCGGCAAAAAGAAGTGTAACTGACCAAGGTTGGGATCCTATAAATGACATGAGCATAAGCATAAATATTTAGAAGGCAACTTGGCAGCATGGCCACTTTCAAAACAACAACAGTCGATTCTTCTCTTCTTTAAGTTGCTTTTTGTCGGGTGTTTTGGTTTGGTTTGGTACTTTTCGGACAGGATCTCAGTATGTAGCCCTGGCTGTCCCAGAACTCACTTTGTAGACCAGGCTGTCCTCAAACTCACTGAGATCTACCTGCCTCTGCCTCTGGAGTGCTAGGATTAAAGATACATGTGTGTACCATATTTACAGTGTCCTTGGAGGCCAGAAGAGGGTGTTGGATCTTCTGGAACTGGAGTTACGGACTGCTGTCAGCTGCCAGGTGGGTGCTGGGAATAGAACCCGGGTCCTATGGGAAAGCAGCCAGTGCTCTTAACCCGAGCCCTGTCTGCAGTCCCATGTGTTTGTTTTTGTCCTTGTCAAGTAACTGGATGGGTGAATGAAGAAAGGGTTGCCCTTTTGCCAACATACCCATAAAATCTAATAATCAGAGACTTATTTCTAAAATTTTATCACTCCTTTGTGATTAGCAATACTTCGTATGGTTCAACATTGAAAGACACATAATACTACACCACGGTTTTCCCAGCCTCCCAGCCTCCCAGCCTCCCAGCCTCCAGCCCTCTTTCTGGAGGTCTCTACTGCAAACAGTTTAAATCTGCTCTTCGGAGATGTTTTCTGTATGCAGGGCTTGTTCAGTGTCGTTTACCATCCTTGTTTCTTTTTCTTTTCTTTTTGGGAGGGTCTTGTTACATTGCTTAGGCTTGTCTGGAACTTATTATGTAGCCTAGACTGTTTGAATTTAGCATCCTCCTGCTTCAGTTTCTGTGAACACAGGCCTGCGCCTCCAGGTCTGACTGAGATCATTTCCTTAGCAAGCATTAGGTGGCAGTATAAGACCACAAAAAGGATGGAGTCCGCAGCACCATGTCACAAATACTTACATATGTGTGCATATATACATGTAAGTATGCATGTAAGTAAATGAATGGGAATTAAAATTAAATTTAAAAAACTGAGTTAAAAAATCAGTTACAGGGGTTGGGGATTTAGCTCAGTGGTAGAGCGCTTGCCTAGCAAGTGCAAGGCCCTGGGTTCCATCCTCAGCTCTGGAAAAAAAAGAAAAAATCAATTACAAAATTAGTTGTGAGGGCTGACTTGGGGACTCATAAGTATTTACTTTATTGAGAAAACGTATACTGCTAAGTATTTTATACATAAATATGTTTTTAAATTGCCTTTGAAAAAAGAAAGAAAACAGCCAGGCATGGTGGCACTCACCTTTAATCCCAGCACTTAGGAGGCAGAAGCAGTGGATCTCTGTGAGTTCAAGGCCAACCTGGTCTACCAGGGCTGTTACACAGAGGGATGATCAAGTAGTTCCCTGGCCAGATTCCCTAATTATTCTCCCCAGGTCATGTGATTACATCTACCTTACGTCTTTAAGCTGTTAGTATCTGATGATTTAAACCCATGCAGACCTGTAGTCTCAAAGTACTACTATCTCATGTTTATATTTCTCCTGGCCCCATTCCTCATCTCTGCGCTCCCCACCCCGGTGCCTGTGACTGGTGCTCTGTCTTAGCTTCTTCTCCCATTGTCTTCCAGTGAAATTCCAGACACAGGCCAACATAGTTTGTCTATTTCCTTAACGGAGCGGGGATCCCTGTCCCTGGTCAAAGCTTGCATTCCGTACACATTGCCCCAAACACCCTTTTTCATTGGCTATCATACTCTGGAAAAAATTCCCTACCTTTCGAGAGCTCTTTGAAAACTGGTAGTGCTGCCCATGTGGTAAGGTACACAAATCTTAGTGGCTCAGTGGTTTTCACACATGTTCACACCCGTGTCACCACCAGCCTTTGGTGACATAGGAGGCCGGCCTATGGCCTATGGTCATGCCCTCTCAAGTGTCCACAACTGCGACCTGAAAAGCCGTTTACTTACTTACAGACTGGGTTGTTCCCTGGGTCCTTTACCTACTTTGCCTTCCTTTATCTCCAGCTTCTCTTTCCTATGAGAGATCTCTCAGCTTCACCCACTAGTGTGGATTCATTCTATCTCTGTTATTCCCGTTTGTGACCCAAAGTCTGGTGGGAAAACAAACACATTTGCCAGTATATTAAGCCTTCGGATTGTTACTAACACGGAACACCCTTAGGGAGGTAGCATCCATCCACCAACTAAATCATTAGGTAACAAAAGTGCCTGTAATAGTAGACTGTGTGGGCAGGCTACAATTGCTTAGGAGTTTAATAACTGCAATTAGCCTTGTTAATCTCTGTCTGAGACACCGGCTCACACAGTTGCAGTGGCTCATCAAGATCAGAAAAGTATCCAGGCATGGTAGCACTCTCTTACGGTACAGGTAGCTAGAGCAGAGGAGTTCCAGGCCAGCCTGGGCCACCTAATCAGACCTTGTTCCTAAAAAGAAAACAAAATCAGAAACTCAACCCTCACATAAAACCAACATCAAACTCACACTTCTCAGGTTTTTACCAACTTCACTAAGGGGATCTCTGGTGGTTTGTATAGGAATGGCCCCCAAAGGCTCATATATTTGGATGCTTGGTCATTAGGGAGTGGCACTACTTGAGAGGGATTAGGAGGTGTGGCCTTGTTGGAGGAAGTGTGTCACTGGGGGGTGGGCTCTGGGGTTTTAGAAGCCCAAGCCAGGTTCAATGGCTTTCTCTCTTCCTGCTGCCTGCAGATCCTGGTGTAAAACTTTCAACTTCTCCAGCACCATGCCTGACTTCCTGCCGCCACTCTCTCTACCATGACAGTAATAGACTAAACCTCTGAAACTGTAAGTCAGTCCCAATTAAAGGCTTTCTTTCATAAGTGTTGCCCCGTCCCTCGCCACCTGTGGTGGATGGGAAAGCTGGCCCTGAGGTCATCAGAGTGAGGGAATTGGCACTGTCCCCTCATTAAGGAACATTAAGGAGAACAGGCCCTGCATCTCGCCTGGACAGCACAATAGAGCTGACTCTGTTGGTGCGGACACAGGTGGGTGGATCCTTGGGGGCAGGGACTCAGCATGAGAGCAGGAGGACTGACCTCGCTCCCCATCTATCATATGGTGGCATGGGTGAGGAAAAAATGCCCTCCCTCCCCTCACCCCCTGCCACTTGCAGCATGTGAGAGAGCTGGCCCAGGGGGCATGAGAATGGGAGAACTGGCCCTGCACCTCACCAGCTGGAGCACACCTTGCCTGGGCAGCACACTAGAACTGACCCTGTCGAGCAGGGCCTGTGGGTGTGAGAGCAGGAGAGCTGTCCCCACCCGCTCCTTGGTATACTATGGAATAGCAAGGGCAAGGGCAATATGCTATCCACTCCCACCCCTACGTACCTGGAACAGGCAGGAGAGCCGACCTTGGGGGCATGAGAATGGAAGAGCTGGTCCTGCCCCTCACCAAGTGCAGCAATCCAGACAGCAGGACCAGCACCTCCCCTGGGTAAACAGTAGACCTGCTTCTGGTGGTGTGAGTGCAGGCGAGCTGGACCCAAGGGTGAGAGAGCAGGAGAAATGGCCCTGCTCCTTGCTGTCTGCCACATTGGGTGAGCTCGCCTGGGTGGTGATGATGAGGAAAAGCTGGCGGGCTGACCAACCCAGCTACCACCCAGGCCCAGAACCAGGACTACAAGGTAGCACACCCCAATACCTACCTCATCTATGGACTGCTGGAGCATGTGAAGAGGACGAACCTACAAATCCAAAGCTACAGGATCTCCATGACACAAGCAACAACAGGATATCCAAGAAGAGCCCCAGTGAGAGCACAGTATTGACAGTGGAGGAGAAGCCAGAGGCCCTGGACCAGACCAATGGCTCATTGCAATGGACACTTACAAGTAAAGATGTATGGACTAAAGGGTATACTGTATGACTCACTGGGCCACACTATAGCTTCCATGCTGAGACTTTTTTATTTTATTTTTTTGTGGGTTTTTTTGTATTTTTTTGACCCTTTAAATTTTGTTTGTGAGGGGGAGATTGCAAGGGCAGAAGATGGAAGTAGAGGGATGGGGAGATGTGTGGGATCTGGGAAGCATGCTGTGAAATCTATCAAATATCAATAAAAAGTTAAAAAAAGAGTTTTCTGGTCAGGGCATCTCTTCACAGCAGTAAAACACTGACTAATGCAGTATCTTTTGTTATTTACTTAATTATTTTTAATATTTTACTTTATTATTATTTATGTGAATGTAGGTGGGCATGTGAATGTGAGTGCAGTGCCCACAAAGGCCAGAGGAATTGGATCCCTGGGAACTGAAGTCACAGGTGGTTGTGAGTTACCTGATATGGGTGCTGAGAACTGAGCTCAGGTCCCGAGCAACAGCAGTGTGTGCTCTTATCTGCTGAGCCTCCTCTCCAGCCCTCTCAAGGGCATCTTTTAGGAGAAAATGTTAAGAGCAGGAACTTTCTGTCCATTCTTCTTTCTTTCTGGTACAAGGTCCTCCCACATCCCACATCATGTAGTCATCTGTTTAAATTTTGTTCCCAATCTACATGACATCTAGGATATCTAAATAGCTCATTAAAACAGTCACATTAACAAGAAGATAAACAGATGGCCGAACATCACGAGAGGAGCTTAGCATCGCTAGGCATTAGGGAAATGAAATCAAAACTTGAGGCACTAGTTCACCTCCAGGAGGATGTCTGTGAGGAAAAAGGTGGAGGAAAAGACAAGAGTTGGTGAGGAAGTGGGAAAACTAGCCCTGTCATCCGTTCCCAGTGGGAATGTAAGGTGGTGTGGCTGCCATGGAAAACAAGTGGGTGGTTTCTCAAAAGCAGAACCACTGCATGATCAAGCAGTTCAAGTCCTACACAAATACCCAATTAGAGAAAAACCTGGATGCTCAAGCATATCATTGTCCACAAAGGTTCTCAGCAGCACTGTTCACAATAATTAAAAGGTAGACACCATCCAAGCACCTCTCAGCTGATAAATGTATACACAAAGCATGGCATATACATGCAAAGGAATGTTACTTAGCCATGAAAAGGGAAGAAGCGTCGGTGTTACAATCTGGGTGAATCTTGAAGACATCGTGCCAAGTGAACAAAGCCAAGTGAACAAAGCCAGACACAGAAGGCCACATAACTGATGTTTCTATTTATATGAGATATTCAGAACAGGTGAATCCCATTGAGTCAGGAAGCAGTTTTCCATTAAAGTCCTTTATAACGGGAGATCTGATCGTGTATTACAATAGTCATTTCTCATCTCCTTTAATGGGGAACAGATTCTTAGTCTTTATTTTCCCATGACCTTGATCTCTCACCCTCTCTCCCCTTCATTGCCCCTCCCTTTTCCTCTTTATTGGGACTAGTTATTGAATACAATTTCTTATTTATATTAAACATGCATTCCACCACGAAGCTGGTATTGTCCAGGAGTGCAGGAATTGTGAAAGTCAAAGTTACATTTTAAGTTTTAATTCTATGCCTTAGAGATCCATGAAACAAAAATTCCTCTGATCTGTCAGCTCCTTGTCCAACGACAAATAGTTCCTGAAATGTTGGAGGCTATTGTTTATGGGAGATAGCAAGTCACATGTTTTTCACTCCCCTAAACAAGTTTGTTTGACCCATCTGCACCATATGTGCTTGATCACATGTGGGCGGGAGGTTCACAGGCAGGAAATAAATCAGGATGTACACTTGCCACTGATTGGATGTAGGCTGGAGCTACGTCAGGATGTGTGTTTGCCCTTGATTGGACCTAATGGGAAATACTTAAGCAGATGCAAAATTTGATTCAGGGCCATTTTTTTTCCTGGGAAACCAGAGGTGGACCTGGCCAGAGCCCGTCCACCTGGTCAGTATTTAATTAGAGCTTGCTTCAAATTTGGCTTTGAATTGTGGTAGTAGTCTTATTCTTGATTGGTGGGATTAACAGAATGAGTTCATTTTCTCCACCAATTAAAAAAATCAAAAGGCAAAAATAAGTTGGAAAGTCAAACAAAGCCCAAGTTTATTTTAAAAGAACAATTGTACCAAAGTAAAAACAAAACAAATAACAGGGTAGGAGAGCTGTAGATCTCAGCAGCTGGCCAGAGGAGGAGACTGGAGGAGAGAAGGGAAAAGCCATGCTGTGTGAGTTAAGCAGGCTGGAGGCCAGATACTTGGTGGACAAGCAGCCACATAGGAAGGAGCAGAGGTTTAGGGAAAGAATAAGAAAGGCCAAAGCACCAGAAAAAGCATACTTAGGCTCTGGCCAGCATCAGAAAGAAAGAGATAAAAACCAAGAAAAGTGAAATAGTTCCATCACAACTCAAAGTCTGACAGGCCCAGCCAAGTCTCGTGGTAGCTCTAGGGACTGGGCTAGGGAGTGGCAATCCTGGGAGAAAAAGGACATTATCTCATTAAAGGGATAATTATTCCACCTATGTCTTTAGTGTGGGATAAGGTGAGCTGGACTTCCTGGGGGTGGTCTCACCTCACTAAGGGATAGTTTTCTGGCTGTATGAGTAACTATGTTATGTTTTGAGTAGCTTGGGTGTTAGGTTGTTGTAGACTATTATTTTAACTAGGCAAGGATGTGCTACATTTGTTTATACTGCAGAAATTACTTTAACTGTGTAAAGGTGTGTTACATTTATGCTGCATTTGTTTAATGATGTAAGGCTGTGTGTTTAATTATGTAAAGATATGTTGCATCTGTTTCACCTTGCCTGCCTAAGGCATCTGAATGGAGCTGAATGGCCAATAGCTAGGCAGAGAAGCAATAGGCCGGGCTGCCAGGCAGAGAGAATAAATAGGAGAAATTTGGGCTTAAGAAGAATAAGGAGACTGTCAGAAAGAATGGAACAGAGATGTGCCTATTTATCCTGGATAGGTGCCTGCTTGAGTCTGGAGAGGTGGTACTAGCACTGATATCCCAGAAGCTGGGGATGGCATGCCAAATCGGCACCGACTCCCGACTCCCCCCTCCCTATATTATCCCTTGCCAACAGGAAGTAGCCAGATTTGAACCAATGCTCATATATACCCCAGAAGGTTGAGATGTTGGAAATCTCTGCTCCTGCCATTCTAGACCCTGCCCAAAGAAAGCCTGCCAAGCAGTGGCAGCTCCCCTGGGGCTGCTCAAAGACCGCCTACAGGATAGGATATTTAAGGTCCCCTCTTGGGAGCAGCCTCGTGGTTTCCCCTCTTTCCTGAGACCACCTGGTCTTATTAAAAAAAAAAAAAAAAAAAAAGAGGCGGAACAAGAGAAGGAGGAGGAGAGAATGAGGGAGACACCCAGGACAAGCCAGGCAGACACCAGACAGACAGATATAGAGAAGCAGTGAAAATAAGATATACAGAAGTAAGAAAGCTCCCAGGCAAAGGTAGATGAAGAGAAACAGGATAATTAAAGTTAAAAGAGCTAGCCAGAAACGTGCCTAAGCTAGGCTGAACATTCAAAACTAATAATAAGTATCTGTGGGTCATGTCTGGTTGGTGGCTTAAAAGAAAAAGCCTCCTACATTAGGTCTCTACCCAGGCCAGAGATTTTTGTCTTTTTCACTGGAAAGAATTAGTTTTCCCTTGATGGGCGCACCTTTCTGTTGCTGTATCCAAGCTATATCGCAGCTCCTGACAGTTTCTAAGAGTTAGTTATTTAAAATGCCTCTCAGTTTGGGTTCAACTAGCAATCACAGGGCTAATTTCAGAGTTTACCTTTTTGACAAGAATACTCTAAGCAGGGGAGTGTCCCTTTCTGTGCTTCTGGTTAGCAGGCGGGTGGTGCGGCTCCTCCCACAGCTGCTCATTGCTTCAGTGGTTAAGGCAGCTTGGTTTTGGGGTGGGGGGGCTTCCACTGTTAAGTTTCCACACTTCCTTTTGAAATCAGTAAGTATCTTGTGGGGAAACACTTTGAGAGCAGCAAATACCCCCTACTCCCCAAATTTCTATCCATTAACTTCATATACTGATCGGTGATCTCTCTCTCTCTCTCTCTCTCTCTCTCTCTCTCTCTCAAAAAAAAAAAAACAAACCAAAAAAACCTTGTTATTTGAGGCTGTGTTCTTGGTTCCAAAGGCTCTCTATACAGGATGCCTCAGCCAATGCTGAAGTGACCCGTGAGAAAGTTAAATCTGTTTGCAGATAGTCTCACCTTGCACACGTGAGTTTAAAACAGCAGATTGGGTTTTGAGGTAATTCTTAGTCTTCTTAGATATGGGTAGACATAGTAACAATTTGGTGATTTAAAGAAACAAAGTAATACTTTATAGGAGTCCAGAAAAATCTGGATCATTTCATTCATTGACATTTCCAATGTATTAAAATATAAATAGCAAAAAAGCTTTTGAATATGATAAAGAAAAAAAAAAGAATAGGGTTGCCTGTGGGCTAGGGCTGGGTTCTCTATGGAGAATCACTATAACTTTATCAACCTCCCTACATATCTGAATACTTAAAAAAATAAAATGTTGGAGAAATATGGGTCACTGTAAAGTTATGGCATATTAACAGGTAAAAGCCTTTAATAGGCCAAAATACAATGCAATAAAGTTGTGCCGTCCGTCTTCAGGATAACTGTAGGAAGCACTGATAACACGGTAGTGTCAAAGGTGCAGTGTAGTCAAGGACACAAGGTAAGCATTGGATGAAGCAGTTTTTCCATTTTTAAATTCTGTCAGCTCAAAATTGTACCACGTTCTGTACCAACTTGAAATTTTATATAAACTTTGGACATTTCATCAATTTGCTGAGCCCATAAGACAGTATGGTCCTTGTCTCCCGTACACTGGGATGGTGGCGTTCATTATTAATGGCTCCCACTACATTTTACAGAGGAAAGCAATAACCCCATGCAGTCTGTCTGCGCAGGAGCCCCGCCTGGCCTCTTGCCCACTCCGAGACCCCGCAGCTCCTTGTTGTGACTAAAACAAATCACAAAGCTTTAACATTTACTAAGCAGGAGGTGACAGGTCCTTCCCATCTCTTTTCTATTCATGGCTTCAAATTAATAATTAGTCATTTGAAAAATGAGCCAATCTGTCTCCTGGAAGGGGAGAACCCTGAGCCAAGCCAATTAGCATCTTGGTTCAGGCTGCCTTGGGAATTTAATGTAGTTTCATGGCCCATTTAAGGTCTCAGAATATTGTTGTGTCCTGAAGAGGGAAGTCATGATTGTTAACTGAGGGGAGGGCCCTGGGGACCCATATGCTGAGGATGCTCCTCTGGAGTGGCTGGTGAGGGCCCTGGGGCCAGCAGTCTTTGTCCAGGCCACATGCCTGTTCTATTCTTTTCCCAGGACTTAGCAGCTGGCTGTGGGGTGGGCAGGCCTTCACCACCAGCAGAGGGAGTGGCCGCTGCCCCAAATAGCTGCACACTTGAGCAGGTCTTTTGTCTGTCCAGAAAACATTCAACTGCCCATTGCCAGTTGGCCTCCTCACAAAGGAGGGTAGTGGCCCTGGGCAGGGCGGTCTGTCTGTGCAGCATATTGTTGAGGTAGAGTTTGCACACCGACAGCCTGTCAGTTACCCCTTCCAGGGATGTGTGCAGGGAGTGGACGCAAAGGGACGAGCGAGCGAGGGTGTGGGGAGTAGGGACCCAACCAGACAATTTAATTAGGGAGACTTAAAGAACCACAAGATTAAGATACCGGGCTCTAGGAGAACCTGAGGGATGATTTGGCTCTTTTCTCTCTCAGGAACTACCCATGCCTATGACTCAAACATCTGCTTCTTGGGGAGAAAAAAAAAGCCAGGCAGTGGTGGTGCACACCTTTAATTCCAGCACTGGTGAGGCCAAGCCAGGTAGATCTCTGTGAGTTCGAGGCTGGCCTGGTTTACAGATTGAGTTCCAGGACAGCCAGTGCTGTTACACAGAGAAACCCTGTCTTGAGAAACGACAACAAAAATCTGCTTCTTGGGCTGGGGAGATGTCTCAGTGTACAAAGTGTTTTCTGTGCGAGTATGTGGACCTGAGTTTAATCCCCAGCACCCAATGTAAAAACCTGGGACTAATGGTGGGCCCCTGGGGCTTGCTAGCTTGCCAGCCTTCCTTAGCTAAATCAGTGGTCTCCAGGCCAGTGAGAGACCCAATCTCAAAAGACAAGGTAGATGGCACTGGAGGAGGACACCTGAGGTTGATTTCTGGCCTCCATACACATATACACACATACGCACCTGCACACACACACAAATTTAAAAAAAAATCTGCTGCTGCTTTCCCAAGAAGTTGCCACGGACAGAAATTTGAAAAATAGTTGAAATGGAGACAAGAACAACCTGGTGCTGTCTTTCCAGATTCGTTTCATTAACACCCCTCCCCGACTCCTACACACATACAAGAGCCTGGGTCAGCAGACATCATTGCCATTGTCAAGGGGTAAGGGAACAGACTGGAGTTAGGTAACCAGGCAGAAACTCCAGTCCAGTCTGGCTGGTCTCCATGTTGGTTCTGAGTGCCATCTCACTCTCCCCTTTCACAAGGGTCACTGTCAGCCCTCCTCCCTACCAGGTGCAGCCATGGCCCTTGAGTGTCCCCTGGGCAGTAGGGATAACTCTCATGCTATAGGATAATGAGCCACGTTGTGGCTGGCTTCAGGCTTTGCTTTATGAACTCAGCCTCATAGCACCTAGCATGGGGCTGGCGACCTCCGTGCACAGCGAGCGGAGTTCCGTGACCCCACAGCCACTGAGCAGGGTGAAGTCCTTAAAACAAAACAAAACAAAACCACAAAACAAAACAAAACAAAACAAAACAAAAACCAGCACAGCACAGGGAGACAGTATCACAGAACCATTCTGAGATCCAGATAGAACTGGTAAAGAAAGCTGCTCTCATGAAATTCGAGATCAGAAATGTCTTGAGGGAAGTGACATTCAGGAGGAGGAAGACAGGGTGCTGTGACTAGGCTTATGGTGACAGGCAGTCCTTAGGGGTTCTGGCGGGGCTCAGGTGGGCCTGCAAAGCTGGCATAGTGACATGCCTGAAAACTGATTGGGGTGTTCACTCAAAGTGGAGCCTGAAAAGGGGGCACCCTTGCCTGGAGTTCCAGGAGCAGCTACTACTGGAATTCTGGAAGCATGAATTTTAGGAGGTGCAAGGAAAAGTGAGCAGGGAGATGGGCCCCCTGCCCAGCACCCAAGGCCCTGCCCCTGCGCTCTGACTTTGCTGGGTGGCCTCAGTTTTCAAGGGCTGAAGCTCTTGGTCGGCACCTGGCCCGGAAGGTGTTCTGGCTGGTGTCCAGACTTAGGATGCCTGGTGACAAGGATGGAGACCTCAGTGGCCCGCCTCTGACATTCACACATCGTCAGCACTCTCTGCTCGAGGATTCATGAGTCACCACAGTCATTTGCCAAATAACCCAACTCTAGAGCCACAGCAGCTGCACCGCTGGTGACAGAGCAGGCTTGGGAGGCTTGGCAAAGAGAGTTAGCCGTGAAGAGGCCCGGGAAGGAAAAGGTGGAACCTCCATGCTGTCTGTCCTGGGAAGTACCAGGGCTTTCCTAGGACATCGCTGATGTCCCTGAGGGTGTAAAACTGAGACTCCATTGGAGGAATACATGTTATGCCGATTCCTACAGAGATGGTCACCTCGGCCTGATTGTGACAGACCACCCTGTTTTAGTTAGGGGTTCTATTGCTGTGATGAAACACCATGACCAAAAAGCAAGTTGGGGAGGGTTTATTTGACTTACATTTCCACATCACTGTCCATCACAGAAGGAAGTCAGAACAGGAACTCAAACAGCAGGAACCTGGAGGCAGGAGCTGATGCAGAGGCCATGGAGGGGTGCTTCTTACTGGCTTGCTTCCCATGGCTTGCTCAGTGTGCTTTCTTATAGAACCCAGGACCACCAGCCCAGGGATGACTCCACCCCCTAATGGGCTGGGCCCTCCCCCATCAATCACTAATTAAGAAAATGCCTTACAGCTGGATCTTATGGAAGCATTTTCTCAATCAAGGTTCCCTCCTTTCATATAACTCTAGTTTGTGTGTCAAGTTGACCTAAGACATCACACACTACAAGTCATGCCATACCCACCTAAGAGTCTACCCAAATCTTTCTATGCTCTTGCATACTCTTGGGTTACTGCACTATAGTCCCTACACACACACATA
The DNA here is from genome assembly GCF_949786415.1 of Peromyscus eremicus. Classification (NCBI taxonomy): domain Eukaryota; kingdom Metazoa; phylum Chordata; class Mammalia; order Rodentia; family Cricetidae; genus Peromyscus; species Peromyscus eremicus. Next base: position 123,946,774 of record NC_081419.1, on the reverse strand, counting down.
AAGGAAAATTTCTTTTGGGGAAATGTTAATCCCAAAGATGAGAGGAAAAAGACCACTGACCCAAATCATCATGGCCAAATTAATTAAAGCAAGCATTTAATTAAAGCAACCTTTTTTATTGGTGTGCATGAGCTGTCTCTCCCTAAAAGTGGGGTTCAAGAGATCAGCCTTGGATGTGAGGAAGACAAAGTTTTTATAGCTCAGGGGTAGGGGTTTCCAAATGGGGGATTTGGTAGGCAAAATAGGGTTATAGGAGCAGAACATAAGCATAACAAATTAAACATAACGACTTTCTAATACAAAGACATGATTGCAAGGTGGTTTTAACAAGGTAGTCATAACAATGGGTAGTCAAAACAACCTTTTGAAACAAAGGTAGGGTTGCAAGGTGGGTTTGAAACGAAGAATGGTTTCTGTTTCCTGAAACAGGCGGAACAGAACCATCTGTAGTCAAGGTTACTTGAGAAACAAGTCTAATCATAAACAGGAATGAACTTAGTTTGTCTTTACTATAAGATTTTAAGCCCAAGATAGAAACAGGCTGGTTCATCAGAAATACAGCAAGCCATCAGGTGGTTTGAAGTCACAGGCATGAGGATTTGGCGTGAAAGGATGTGGACCAGGGACAGGTGTGACCCAAGATATACAGTGGAGATGTGGAAAGACCTTTTCCCTCCCACATGTCCCTCTGCAGCTGGAGAGACAGAAAAGGTGCTCAGAGTCCCTGGTGCCCCTTGCGCATGGGTGTCAATTGTGGCAGAGATCAGAAAGGTGACATTGGTAGCCAGTGGCATGCTGATATTCTGTGGCTGCCACAAACATGCCTAGTGAGAGCCACTTGTGAGCAGACTTTCCTGAGAGCCAAGAACTGGATCAGAGTTAAATATGGACCCTTCCTTAGGTGGTAATGGGGTGGACCTTGGCTTAGTCACTCTTTTGGTTTGGTTTTTCCCAAGCAGACCTAAGACTAGGATTTGCATGCAATAATAGTTGGCCCTCTGTATCTGCAAGTTCCTGTTTGTAGATTGAAGCATCCGAGGATCAAACTATTTGGGGGAAAATGCATCTATACTGAATATACTAAAGCATTTTTCTTGTTATTCCCTAAGCAATACAATGTTAGAACTATTTACTTACTGTTATCATTTGAAATTTTAGTGACTCTTCCCAGGGCTCCTGCTAGAAACTCTGTCCTGGCTTGGCACTGTTGAGAGGTGTGGCCTAAAGGGAAGGCTTGGGTCACTGGAGATATGCCCTGGGAGGGGGTGTGGAACCCTGGTCTCTTGCTCCTTGGCCATGAGAATACTCCTCTCATGATGCATTGTCCCACCACAAGCCCAAAGAAACTGGGGCCAAAGGATCACAGACTAAAGGCTCCCAAACTGAGTCAAACTAGCCTTGGCTTTCTCTCAGTTGATTGTCTCAAGTGTTTGTCCCAGTGATGGGGAGCAGACTCAAATAAGCACTTCTAGGTATGTGTGTTACAGCTTATGTAGCGGTGATCTGAAGTACACAAGAGGTTGAAGGGAAACTATATATAGTCACAACACTATATAGTCACTACCTGAATTTTATACAAGGGACCATGGATTTTAGTATTTGGGGGTTCCTAGAAGTAAAACCCTGCATCCCCTGAGGGATGACTACAGTGTGTTTGTGATGGAATCCTGGACAACTCCAACAGGGGAGTGGGGTTGGGGAGAAGGTACAGGGCAGGGTGTCTGGTAACTAGTGTGGGCAGCCAGGAAGGAGGAAGACTGGGGCGCAGGGAAGGAAAGAAAGAAACTTGAAAATACAGATTATAGAAAATAGGCAAAAGGAAAAAGATCCCCACCACCTAGAGGCTATCATTTATTCTTTAACATATATGCTTACAGAACAGTTAAAATACCAATAAAAGGGGCCGGGGAGATGGCTCTACGGCTCAGGTGTTTGCTGCACAAACGTGAGACCTGGAGTTGGGATCTCCAGAACCAGGCTGACTAGCCAGGCTTGCCACATCAGCAAGCCCTGGGTTCAACTGAGAGAGCCTGTCTCAGTGAAAAAGGTGGGGAGTGATCAGGGTCATCAACCTAAGTCTCTGCATGAATTCACATACGTGTGCATGTGCAGTGGGCCCACACATATGTGAACATGAGTGCGCACACACAAAACTAATACTAAGTACACATGAAGACAAACGTCAAATGGTGAAAGGTGAAGAAGACAGTTAAATTGTCTCTCCACTGTGATACCAAATTGTAAAATTGTACACGGACTGAAAATTGTTTAAATGCAACATGCCAAGCTGGGTGTGGTGGCAGTGCCTTTAATCCCAGCACTCAGGAGGCAGAGGCAGGTGGATCTCTGTGAGTTCGAGGCCAGCCTGGTCTACATAGTGAGTTACAGGACAGCCAAAGCTATGTAGAGAGACCTTGTCTCAAAAACAAACAAAAAAGCCACATACATAACACACACACACACACACACACACACACACACACACACACACACTCAGATACGGAACACACCAAAAATGTTAACAGGGCTAATCTATGGATCAAAGGCTTAAGAGGAACCGTTATTTTCTTATTTCCTTCATTTTCCACAATAGACGCAGAGATTTTATAATTAGAAATGAAGAGCCACTTTAGAAAGTAATCATGGTTATTGTTGAAGTGAGAAGCAGTTGAGCATCCATGTGGGATGGATGAGCAGCTTATTTCCTGTCTGGTGACTGTGTGGCTGTTGTGTTGTTTTGAGCTCTGCTCCCCTATAGAAAAAAAAATCAAATCAGACTGTTATTCAATTCCCTGACATTAACACATGACATTTCAGGGGTGCGTATGCCCTGTGGTCAGTTGATTGGCATGGGGATTATACCATTGGGGGAATGAGTATGGAATTTGCTAGGTGCTTTGCTCTAGTAATCAGGACTTTATCTCTAAGCTAAGAGAGAGGATTGAGTTCCTTAACAATGATCAGAAAATGCTTTTAGGAAGATTCCTTTTCTAAGCAACAATTTCTTAAGTTTTCAGTAAACACGTGGATCACCCTGGTCAGGGGATACCTGCAAACAGCTTGGCGGCTAAGCACCTTGGCCTTCAAAATCAACAAAAGAAGAGAGTCTATAGAGAAAAATTACCTAAAAGAGAAAAAAAAATAACGAAGAGGTGAGTATTGTTATTTATGATATGTTGGCAATGTTCTCTGGCCCTAGTTCTTTTTGTGGGGACTTTGATTTTCCTCAAGTGGCAAGACTCTCATCACCAGCCACCAGAGCATTCCATGATGAATAGAAGGGACGGTTTGAAATTTAGGTCTTAAAACCAGATTCACAGTGATGGGTATATTGCAGCATTATGGATCAATTGTAAATTCTGGTTGGTTGGTTGAATTAGAAGGAGATGCTTCCTGTAGGCTTCCAGAGAGAAGTTGTCCTAGCTCTGATGTCCCTCTGGGGCTGCTTGAGAGCCCAGGACATATCCCTGATGTCTTAGGTACTTTTCTATTGCTGTGGAGAGACACCACAACCAAAGGAACTCATAAAATATAACATTTAATTGGGGGCTTGCTTACAGTTTCAGATGGTAAGCCCGTCACCATCATGGCAGGAAGCATGGCAGTTGGCAGGCATGGTGCTGGAGCAGTAGCTGAGAGCTTACATCTGGTCTACAGGCACATGGCAGAGAGAAAGAGTGACTGGATCTGGTGTGGGCTTTTTGAGACCTCAAAGCCCATCCCCAGTGACACACCTGATAATTCTTCCCAAAACGGTTCCATCAACTGGGGGACCAACCATTCAAACATATGAACCTACAGGGGCCATTCTCATTTCAAACCACCACACCTGGTGTGGCCCAGTACTTACACCTGGTGTCATGCCCCAGTACTTACACCTGGTGTCATGCCCCAGTACTTACACCTGGTGTCATGCCCCAGTACTTACACCTGGTGTCATGCCCCAGTACTTATACCTGTTGTCATGCCCCAGTACTTACACCTGGTGTCATGCCTCAGTACTTACACCTGGTGTCATGCCCCAGTACTTACACCTGGTGTCATGCCCCAGTACTTACACCTGGTGTCATGCCCCAGTACTTACACCTGGTGTGGCCCAGTCCTTACACCTGGTGTCATGCCCCAGTACTTACACCTGTTGTCATGCCCCAGTACTTACACCTGTTGTCATGCCCCAGTACTTACACCTGGTGTCATGCCCCAGTACTTACACCTGGTGTCATGCCCCAGTACTTACACCTGTTGTCATGCCCCAGTACTTACACCTGGTGTCATGCCTCAGTACTTACACCTGGTGTCATGCCCCAGTACTTACACCTGGTGTCATGCCCCAGTACTTACACCTGTTGTCATGCCCCAGTACTTACACCTGGTGTCATGCCCCAGTCCTTACACCTGTTGTCATGCCCCAGTCCTTACACCTGTTGTCATGCCCCAGTACTTACACCTGGTGTCATGCCCCAGTACTTACACCTGGTGTCATGCTCCAGTACTTACACCTGGTGTCATGCCCCAGTACTTACACCTGGTGTCATGCCCCAGTACTTACGCCTGTTGTCATACCCCAGTACTTACACCTGTTGGGACTTGAAAATAGAATTGCCATTTTCTGCATTTCCTTAGGAGCCCTATTTCTCAGGGACAAGGGAATGATTGCATCATTGTGTGAGGCTCAAAGGATTTCAGACTGAAGGTAGAAATAACCTTCATGAAGACAGAAATTATGTGTCTATGTTGACTAAATACAAGATCAGAGTCCAGCACGTCATCACCACTAAATAAATATTTGTTGACTAAATAGATCAGGAACGGAGTTTCTCTCAGTGCCATTTTACCAGTTGATTATGTGGCTCCTAATACATAGCATATTGTGTATGTTTTATTTTTCCCTATTCTTTTTTATTTTTATTATCTTTTATTCACACATATCTGTGTGGGTGTGTACCATGTATGGGGGAGGGGTATGCCCATGCAGGCTAGAAGTAGGTGTTGGATCCCCTGGAGCTGGAGTTATAGACAGTTGTGAGCTGCCTGACATGGACGCTAGGATGTTTCTTGTGACCTTTTACACACAGTGTTTCCAGATTAACCAAATGACTGAATCGGAAATTCTCTTTTCTGGATAAAGTTTGATCCTGAGTCTTCATCCTTCTGCCTCTTGTGGATTCTTTCAGATGTCTAGCTCTGGAGTTCCTGGATAAACCTTTGTTTATGCTTTGCCTTGATCTGAGTGTTGATGCCCTCCAATTCACATGTTGAACGCTAACACTTAGTGTGATGGAATTAAGAGGTGAAGTCTTTAGTAGACAGTCAGGTTGTGAGAGTTCTGAGCTCACAAATAGGATTAGTGAGTGTCTTTATTTCATGTCTGTTGCTGTTGTAAAACATTATGACAAGAAGCAATTTAGGAGAAAAAGAGTTTAATTTAAACTTACAATTCCAGGTTATAGTAGGCCAAACATTGTGGCAAAGTCAAGGTAGTCATATCACATCCACAGTCAAGAACAGAGAGAAATGAATGCATATGTACTTGCTTGCTTGTGCTCCACACAATTTCTCTGTTTTACATAGTTCAAGACTCCTTGCCAGGGAATGATGCTGCCCACAGAAGGCTGGATCTTGCCCTGTCAATTAATTTAATTTAGCAGTTTCCATAATCCAGGGTCTCTCAGCAGCTATTGTTTTTTGTTTGTTAGCATTTAAAAAATTCAAAGTCAACAAAACATCATACAGGATCTAGACACCCTGTGTATTTCCTGTTTTTATGTGGTTTATTCCTTTTATATCACTTTAGTCTCTCTTTTAGACTTCACTATTATTTTTAATCTATGTATTTATTTTTCTATACTCATTTTCTTTTCTTTCTTCAACATCTAAGCACATTTTAAAGCATATCATATCTATCTGAAGGTTTTCTCAGTTTGGAACTGAGACAAACCTTAAACTGTAGGGCTACCACTGCAAAGTGACACTGTTGGCTAGCTCTACACCCTCAGTTCCATGAGAGCCCAGCTTCATGTTGGCACTGGCCTCCGAGCCATATTTACCTACCCCAGCTCTGGGAATTTGTGTCTGCCTGTGGCAGGCATTTGTACCCAGTGCTGGCTGCTCAAATTCTTAGCTGTACAACAGAGCCTGTTAAAAGAGCTGCACCTTTGTATGCGGAGCCTACAGAGGTTGCCAGAAAGCCAGGCCAGGAAGTTGCATCCTCTGTGTGTGGATGCTATTTGTAGCAAGTCTTTCTCTGTACCACCAGCTCCCAAATAATGACATGGAGATTTTTTTTTATTAATTATGAAAGCTTGGCCTTTAGCTTAGGCTTGTCTCAACTAGCTCTTATAATTTAAATTAACCCATTTGTATTAACCTACATTCTGCCACGTGGCGTACCTCTCTTCCATCTTGTACCTCCTATTTTCTCTCCATGTCTGGCTGCCGACTCCCCCTTCCTTCTTCTCAGATCTCTCTCTGTCTGGAAGTCCTACCTATACCTCCTGGCTAGCTACTGGCCATTTATTAAACCAATCACAGTGACATATCTTTCTTTACACAGTGTAATCAAATATCTGACAACATGGTAGTGCTTGTCATGCAACCGTAAGGACCTGAGTTCAAAACCACAGAACCCATGTAAAAGTTGGGTGTGGTAGCATATACATCTTACAATCCAAGTTCTCAGCCAGGAGGCTAGGAGATGGAGACAGCAGAATCCCTGGAAGCTTGGGGGCCAGCGATCTTGGTGTATATAGCAGTAAACAAAGAGACCCTCTTTCAAACAAGGTTGGAAGATGAAGGCCCACACCTGAGACCATCTTCTGACCTCCACACATGAAGCATGGCACATGCATGGCTGCACACACACACACACACACACACACAGTGTGTGTGCACATTCAAGGCGGGGCAGGGGGAGACTTAAAAAAAAAGCATGCTTTCTACAGCTTTGTCATAAAACACCAGATTAATCCACAAGGCCAGAATGTCTATAGATCAAGAGCCACTTACCACTTACGACTAAGCAAGCTAAAACTGGTGGTGTCCGAGATGGCCACACAAATGACAAAGATAAGGGGATTATTACCAAGGGAAAATGCCCTTGATAAGCCTCCAGAATCAACTCAAATGGCAGACAATCTGTTGGAGCAAAATAACAACATTTGCTCTTCATTAACTTAAACATCTCAAATTTTGGAGGACACACAGCTGAGCAATATGTGGTTAGCTTCCACCATAGATCACAGCTCTGATGTGTGGACTGTAGCTGTTCCCAGAGTAATTTGCAAAAACTCTAAGTCCATTCTTGCTAAAAAACACTGACTCCTCAGTGGAGACTGCAGATAGTGATGGGTGACTCAAATGGGATAAAAGACTTGTCTTCACAGTATGTCTGTCCCCTTTGCTCTCTTAACTCAGGAGTCGGACTCCGCTCAGCTCTGCATGCAGAAATGCCCAACATATAAGCCTGTAATACAGGGTGAAATTAGCCTGTTGCCTTTTGGAGCAGACATAGCCCATGCACTATGTCAGCATGTCAAGCACCCATGGTCCTCAGCCTTACCATGAGGCCAGGATGCTAATGCAACACGATGATGCCAGCTGTGGAAGTAACTCAGCAAGTCACTGCTTTAGCTTGGGATCTTTGCACACAGGAAGGAAAGCATCTTTTGAAACCATGTCTATGGCTAGTGGGCAGGTGCCAAACTTTAGCCCATCCCAGAAAATGAATAAAATGTCTATTATTTGTTCAAAGAGCAGCTGGGCCACCCCTAGCTAAGGCCAGTTCCCTGGAGCTAATCTATTCTAGGTGAAGTCCCCACAAAGGATCTTGCCCTGTGTTGTTGATAGTGCGTGGTTTGCTCATTTCTACCATTTTCGTGTCTGTGGTTCCAGCCTGTGACCATGAGGAAGAAATCTTAACAGACATCAAGTCTGCTAGCACCTTGATCTTGGAGTGCCTGGTTGTGGGACTTTGAGCAGTAAGTTTCTGTTGTTTTTAAGTTACTCAGCCTAAGGATTTTAGTTATAGCAATGGAAACAGATGAAGTATGTTCTAGAGTATGTAACCTGTGGCTTGTGAGGTACATGCACCCCAATATGGCTACAAATGTTGCCCAACACAATTTTATAAACTTACTTAAAACATTATGAGATTTTTAAAAACACAATCTTTAGATTGTTTGGAGACAGAATCTTACTACATAAAGTTGGCTGGCCTGGAACTCACTTTGTAGACCAAGTTGGTTTTGAACTCACAGAGATCAATCTGCCTCTGCCTCCTGAGCGCTGGGATTAAAGGTGTGACCTACCATACCTGGCTAATTACAAGGTTCTGAGCATGAACTTTGTAGATGACAATATAACGGTGCAGTGTCAAAAGGTTGATCACACCTGCTTGAACCTCCCTGTGATCAAAATTTCCCATTAGAGGCTGTGTGCTCAGTAGCTGTGAGAACACATTCCTGCCACCTGTTCCTGGATCCCCCTGGGAACGGAAGCTGGCTTGTTCAGAGTGGCTCCATGATGATGTGGCCTCTACCTGCCAGGCTGAGTGGCTGGGGCATTCTCTGCATCCTGGAGAGTATACCTCAATAAGCCCTACACAGAGATTCCTGACTTAACTGTGCTTCTGTGGTACCCAGACCAGGACATCCACTCTGAGCTATTCTTGTTTCTCCAGCTCCCTGGGAAGCTGGGAACCAACCATTTTCTTTTTCCATTTTGTAACCCCTGAAGATCAAACATAGTACAAGGCTTCCCTGGAGCCAAGAGATAGTGGAAACACTATCTAGATGCTACATCTGCTTAGAGAACATCCGAGAATAAGCTGGTAGATGCTTCTGCTAGCTCCCTGTGGGCACAATAACTCAGCTCTACGTGGGGTTTGGTCAAGGGTGGTGATTGGTGACTGACAAGAAGATGCCACCCAAGGTGAAGCTGGAAAACAAAGCAGAGGCAGGTGGATGTGGAGGTGGCTCAGCTTTCATGCCCGGGAGGGGGGTGGGTTGAAGCTGGGATGAGGCAGCCATAGTTGATGAATTCTTCCCTATCTCAGGAAACTCTAGTGGGAAGTAAAGTGGAACAGGAGAGGGGGACCTAAACCAGAACATCATCCTGCTGGCGTTAGAGTGAGCAACACTGTTCTACCCAAGTCAGGGGCTCTGTAGATCCGAGCCCACACCAGAGGGGATCCCACCTAGATATCTGCCTGTGGTTGAGGGCTGTTCCCAGGGGCACTGTTTCTCAGTGAGCTCCCAGACCATTCAAAATCCTTCTACAGTTTGGATAGGAGATTGTTGGCACCATCAGGTAAATGGAATAGGTAGGATGGGATAGGCAGCAACGGCACAGTGAATTTTACTGATATTGTACTGAGTGCTCGGCCTGCCCTAACCATACCACACCACAGTCCTGTGGAATAAGCATGGAGACCATTTTCACTTTACAAGGCAGGGAGCCAAGGAGGCCAAGACTGTTGCCCAGGATGGTACCACATCCTGGGGGCTGAGGGGGAGGTGGAGATGGGGATTTGAGACTCAAGTCAGCCTGGCTCAGAGCATTGTCCTACCACTGCCAAGGTGTTTGGCATCTTACTGGGAACTTCCCCATGTGTGGTGAGGATGAAGGAAGACTCCTGCCTCTGGCATCTGGCCTTGTAATGGGCTCCTTCCAGCCAATCATCCATGCCCTGGATACTGCTAGTCTCGCAGTGGACAGCAGCAGGAAGATACAGACTGTGCCCTCCCCATAGGACATGCCAAGAGCCATAATCAAGCTGTTATACACACATTCTGTGAGTCTCCTGTGGGACTGGGAGGAGAAGCAGGTAACTGAAATTCAAGTTCATGTATACACTGGGATGTGATGAAATTCCCATCGAGGGACTTTCCACTTTACCTCTGTGATAGAGAAGAGCACAAAGGGGTTAAACATTTTATCTAGATGGCTTTGCTTGTTCTGTAGAATTAATGGAAGATAAGCTAAAAGTTCATTTATAAGAGTATTAAAGGATAATTATTATGGAGTAAGTGCAGAGGGTCTAAAGGCATTATGATTCCGGACTTACAACAGAGAGCTGGAAAATAGGCTAAATGCATTCAATAATGCGTACCTGACAGTTCCCCTGCAAATTCCACTATACAGGAAAATCCCCCTCTTTTTTTTTCTCTTTTAATTTAGCTTCTGGTTAGGTCATCTGTGAACTTATACATTGGACCCAGTAACTTATGAGTTTGAGGCCAATCCAAATAGGTGATCTTTTAATAGCAACAAAATAAAAAAAAAGATTTTGTAGGAAATCTGCTTCAATCAGATTAGATGGAAAATGGGTAAAGCTGATTACAATCTTACTAAAGACAGTGTTTGTGCAGTATTTGTTTAAACAATGACATTATTTCTCATTTAACACACATTCTCTGGAAAAAATCAGTAATTAATAAGAGGTCAATTTCAATTCCCTGTGCAGTCCTGACATGGTACAGGGTGTTATAAGCCATGTAATAGTGATTATATCTACATGAGGATGTATGCAGGTTATATGCACACACTAAGCCACTTTATGTCAACTTCTTGACCATTAATGAATTTTTGTTATTTACCAGATCCTGTTTTATTTGCTTTGGTTTTTTGAGTCAGGGTTTCTCTGTGTAGTCCTGGCTGTCCTGAAACTCACTCTGTAGACCAGGATAGCCTCAAACTCAGAGATTCTCCTGCCTTTGCCTCTTGAGTGCTGGGATTAAAGGTGTGTGCCATCACCTCCTGGCTGTTTAGCAGGTCCTGGAATCAGGCTCCTTGGATATTGAAAGGCAGTGGTATTCAGATTTAGAGAGGTCATCAGATGGCCCTCAGGAGCCCATGACTCCACCACCAGCCTGATATGGACTTCCAGTCTTCAGAATTGGAAGAACGTAAGTTTACTTTTTAAGATTTATTTTTATTTTTAACTATGTGTTGTGTGTGTGGTGGGAGCAGTATGTGCCCACAGGGGCCAGAAATGGTCACTGGATCCCCTGGAGCTAGAGTCACAGGGAATTTATTGTGAGCCACCGGTGTGGATGCTGGAATTCTATCTCAGGTCCTCTGAAAAGAGTAGCACATACTCTTCACTGCTGAACCATCTCTACAGTCCTACAAAATAAATTTCTGTTAAAAAAAAATCACTCTTTTCCTTATCTCAATTTCCCCCTTCTTGTTATGGGCACTTGGGCTGGTTATTTTTTGTCAACTTGACACAAACTAGAGTCTTCTCGGAGGAAAGAATGTCAACTGAGGAATTGTTTCCATCAGAGTGGCCTGTGAACGTGTCTGGGGGGATTTTCTTGATATGATTGAGGTGGAAGGTCCCAGCACTTAGAAGGCAGAGGCAGATAGATCTCTTTGAGTTCAGGTACAGTGAGGGCTACCTAGAGAGACCCTGTGTCAAAAACAAAAACAGACAAAGAACCAAAAAGAAAAAGAGTGAAGAAGCCCTAAGTAAAGAAAGACGAAAGAGAAGAATAAGTTACTCAGAAAGGCGAGCAGATCCAACTTCAAGGTGGCTCTGGGGTAACTCTCGTGACATGATTTTATGTGGCACTGGCTAAAATGATACGTCACCGGCTGAAATGATATGTATGACTCCTGTGGGGGTGTACACTCCATTTTCTTTATCCATCTGCCTGTCAGTGGCCCCTTAGGTTGTTTCCATAGGGCTACTGTGAGTGATGTAATAAACATGGGACACATATCTGAGGTACCAACTTCATTCCCTTTAGATACATACCTAGATGCAAGACTGCTAGATCATACAGGAATTTTCTTGTTTGTTTGTTTATTTTTGAGACAGGGTTTCTCGGTGTAGCCTGGCTGTCCTGGATCTCACTCTGTAGACCAGGCTGGCCTTGAACTCATAGAGATCCACCTGCCTCTGCCTCCTGAGTGCTGGGATTAAAGGCATATGCCATCACACCTAGCCATAAAGATTTTTTTTTTTTGTGGCTATTTCATCTGTGGTTACTGAAGATTACATTTAGCATACCCAAAGGATTTGTTTGTTTATTTTTTTTGTGTGTGTATATTTTACCTGCATGTATGTAGATGTGTGCACTATATGCATGCCTGGTGCCCTTGGAGGTCAGAAGAGGGTCGGGTCCCCCAGAACAAGAGTTATGGATGGCTGCGAACCACTATGTGGGTGCTGGAAACTGACCTTGAGTCCTCTGCAAGAGCAACAAATGCTCTAAACTGCTAAGTCATCTCTCCCGCCCTCATACCCAAGTCTTAGCACTTCAATTTGAGTTTAGTCCGCCTCAATTTCAATATAAGAGGAAGTTACTCAGAAAGGTGGGCAGAAGCAGCAGTACAAAGATGTTCCTTTAACAAGTGTGTTCCCTATGCTTTCACTTGTGGACACCACAAAGAGACAGTTTTCATTATAGAGTGTACCCTTTAAATGAACAATTCTTTAGATGGATTGTTCTCTTAAATTATGTAGAAAGAACAAGGTAGAGTTAGAACCCAAGTTATAACGATAGTATCTTTTTTTCTTTCTTTCTTTTTTCTTTTTTCTTTTTGGTTTTTTTGAGACAGGGTTTCTCTGTGTAGCTTTGCGCCTTTTCCTGGAACTCACTTGGTAGCCCAGGCTGGCCTCGAACTCACAGAGATCCGCCTGCCTCTGCCTCCCGATTGCTGGGATTAAAGGCATGCACCACCACCGCCTGGCAATAGTATCTTTCAGATCAATAATTTAAAAAGATATCTGTCTGTCTCAAGCTGGATGTGGTGGTTCATGCTTGCAATCCCAGGACTGGGGAGGCTGAGACATGATGGTGAGTTTGGAGTCAATCTATCTAAAAACAAAATATATAATAGTTTCTTAAATTATAATGAAGAGAGCAGAGTTACCAACTGCTATTAGGGTAATAGTAACCTTTAAAATTGCAATGACCTTTATTGAAATCCTTGTTTCTTCATATGAGGCTGGGTTATTGACTTGCGTCTTTCCGCCTTGCCCTGAGGGACTCTGGGCATTTGTGGCAGACTAGGTCTAGTGCTAGTGAACTGCCTCAGCTTTGGTCTGTCTAGGGACGTTTTAATTTCTCCTGTGCTTTCGAAGGACAACAGTCTGTCAGCTGTAAGATTCTCAGGTGGCAGTATTTTTTTCATACTCTGAGTACTCCAACTCATCTTCTGTTGACTTTCAAAGTTTCTGATGGGAAACTTCATCTTATTGAAGACCCCTTGTAACAACTTACCTTTCACCTGCTGATTTTATGGTTTTTCTCTCTTCATCTTTCAAAAGTTCTGTTTAAGGGCCTGGAGAGATGGCTCAGTGGTTGAGAGCCCTGGTTCCCCTTGCAGAGCACCTGGGTTCAGTTCCCAGCATCCACATGCTGGCTTTCAGCCATGCATAACTCCAGCTCCAAGGGATCTGATGTCCTCTTCGGTCCTCTCTGCATTTCTGTGGGCAACATTGTTTTGGTTGCTTTTTCTCCTCTCCCATTTTCTCTGCTTTTGAAATTTATTTTATTTTATATTATATTTCTATTTTTAACTTTAGTGAGAATAGTGAGAACAAAAACTGTAGGTCAGGTGGCCACATTTAACTGAGTGCTCACCAAATGACATCTTATCCAGTCCAGTGAATAGATCAACATTTAAAGATTTCTGAGGTGTTTTCAGTATCTTTCTGTTATGGCAATGAACTGCCTCGAAGTATTAACGTTTGTTTAATTCTTCCCTTGGGCTAAATCCCAGAGGGGACCATGATGCCAGCGCCTCTAACATCTTCATGGCCATTTCTTCGTTTGCATTTCTTGTTAGTGTAGACCTCTCCATAAGATGTGTTCATGAAGGTTGTAATTCCCAGTCATTGAAACAGGTCTCGTTGTCCTTAGGTGTCATCTAGGATGAGGACAGGACACAAAGCTCATGTCTGGAGAAGGCCCATGGTTTTCAGGAAATGGGAGGTTTGTGAGTGACAGTCCCACCATGGCTGCAGAAAGCAAGGGACAGGTTGTGTAGACAGGGAGGGGCTCAGAGTGACATTTAATCACTGGACATTAACGGGGGACATCTGTCACTGCCTTTCAGTGAGGAAGCTAGGCCCACAGCCCTGGGATGACAATATGTCCCAGGTTTCATAATCGCTCAGAAAATACCACTTCTGCAGAGGGTTCTTTCAGTGTTCGTTGCAAATCCTTCTATTTTATTACAGAAATCCCGGGCAAATCCTTCAGTGAGTGGACTTTCTATTAACACAAAGCTGCTAAGTGAAAAACAAAATGAACAACAGAAGACTTAAGCCAGATCCCAAATAATCACACATCGGCCCCAGGACCACCAGCCAGGACAGACTTGCTACAGAGCTCTGAAAGGTACTCTGGACGAGCGTGACATGGGAGGCTGTAGAGATGGCCCAGTAATTACGAGCATGTGCTGCTCTTGCAGAACACCTGGGTTCAGTCCCCAGCACTTCACAAGGCAGCTCACAACTGCCTGTGACTCCGCTTGCAGCAAATATTCTCTTCGGCCCTCCATGGGCACCATCCCCGCAGGAGGTGCACATACATACATACAGACGAAGCATTCATACATAGATTAATAAAAGTAAATCTTTTAAAAAGTGAATAAAGAAAGGCGTGGAAAAAGCTCCAGTCCTGGCCAGATGGCCCTGGGTGCCCTTGTCCTTCCCGCTCTTCTCTGTATCTAGCTCCTCTTTTTCTCTCGAAAAGGAGACTTTAATGGCATACGCATCCTTCAGCAGCAGCTGGAAGGCAATGGAAGTGAGGTGCTGCAGAGCTTAGTCGCCCCCATGAGCTGCTGCCACGAGGACCTACAGATACAGTCTTTATTTATGTAAGTGTGTGTATGTCTCTCTGATATGTTGTATGTAGGCAGGTACCTATGGAGTAGGCCAGAGGAGGGTGTCGGATTTCCTGAAGTTGGAATTATAGGTTGTTGTGGACTGTCCAATTTGGGTGCTGGAAACTGAACTCAGGGTCATTTGGACGAACAGTAAATGCTCTTAACTACGGAGCCATCTCTCAGCCCGCCAGAAGGAAATTCTAAGTGTAATTCTGTTGTGTAGCTATGACTAAGATATTTGGGAGAACAACCAGCTGAACAACATGAGAAGAACATGTATATTAAGGGTAAGTTTCCAGCTTATCTATTTTTTTTTCTTTTTTGGCATTAGAGACAGGACCTTGTGTGAGTTAAGCATACACATTCTACCACTTAGCTGAATCTGCTGCCCTCTAGCTCA